>NC_136473.1:50533846-50569564 GCF_902686455.1 Sciurus vulgaris
TACACAAAAGTATAAGAGATAATCATTCCAGAACATGGGAAGACACGCAGACCAGAGGAAAAGGGGAGCAAGCTTCACTAACAGTCCAGAAATTTCAACAACTGACCTTGCTGACAACAATGAGAACAAAATGTTGGACAAGGAATTTTAAAATTCATATTTAAAATGATTGATAAACTGTGAAAGAAGTGTAAGGCAATGAACTATAGAGAAAAATATGGAATGAGAAATACTTCAATAAAGAGAGTCAGTCTAAAAAAGAAACAAGAGAATTCCTAGAAAAGGAAGATTAATTCACACAGAAAACACATTCTCAAGCCCTGAAGGTAAAATTTATTATCTGCAAAGTAATGCTTTCAACATAGAATAGACATTAAGATACAGTGCACAGAATACAATAGAAATCTGGGATAAGATTAAGAGAACACATCTAAGAATGGCTGGTGTGGACAAAGGTACCTAAGCACAGACTAAGGGAATGAACAAGGTTTTTAAAAAGATATCAGAAAATTGCCTAAACCTTAGGAATATAATGCTCTCCAAAATATATTAAAATGAAAATGTCTAATGTACACAATGAGGATGGAAGTTTGAAAACCTGGAAGAGAAAACAGAAGGTTGCATTTTCAGGTAAGCCAATTAGAATTTCAACTAATTTATTAGTGCTGACATTAAAAGACAGGAGGGCTTCGAAACATATCTCTAATGTCTTCAAAAAACAAAAAATCAGGTGAAAACCAAGCTTATTGTATCCACCCAAACAATCCTACATAATTGAGTATGAGATAAAAACCTTCCATGATGAACAGAAAGTCAAATAATTCAATATGCAATATCCCTGGAAGAGAGTTCTCATTGGGAATTCAATCTCATTTAGAAAACACCACCACCACTTCCCAAATGCATGTACACTCAATCTCACAAGTATATTAAAATATGAAATGCATACAAATACATATTAAAACTCATCTCTTCAATATTTCCCATGACATATATACTGAAATTTCAAAATATGTATTCATATAAATATTCCAAATATTTGAAGAGGAATAGAGAAAATACCTGAGAATTCATTTTCTCTATTGCCATACTCACCTCCTTTTCATAGAATATTTGATTGCGCAGAATCTCTTCGACAATGTCCCTCTCATTGTCCATATCGATTTTTGTCCTGTGAAGTGACAGAATTTAAGTCAGTAATTGCAAAACTTCCCCTCAGTATCACCAGTAGAAAGCAAGCACTTCAAAATGTTTTCTAAAATTAGGATATTCTGCCAGACATGGTGGCAACACACCTGTTATCCGAGGAACTTGGGAGGCTGGGGCAGAAGGATTGCAAGATCCAGACCAGATTCAGCACTTTAGTGAGGCCCTAAGGAACTTACTGAGACCAAACTAAGAAGTGCTGGGGATGTGGCTTAGTGGGTAACTCCCCTGCATCCAATCCCCAAAACAAAAATCATGACAACAACTCATACTGATGGGCAAGTCAACAAGGCTCACTTTTGACTTCTCAACTCAAACCCTAAAATGAAGGAGGGCCTGGAATGAGATATTTCAAGATCTAAAGGAAAACAATTCCCAGACAAGATTCCTGTAACCAACCAAACTCTCCTTCATATCTCACAATGTAAGTCTCAACTAACACAAAAAGTCAATAATTAAGGTCCTATCAGACCTTAATGAAATTAACTTAGAATTCAACAGCAAGAAAAATAATGCAAACCATATGAACAGAAGGATTTTGAACAATACTCTTTGAAGTAAAGAATGGACCAAAGAAGAAAGAAATATTTTGAAGAAAGAAGAGAAAACATAAAAGTAATCAATATTTCTAGAGTGTTCTTTTTTGGTGCTAGGGGATTTGAACCCAGGGCCTCATGCTTGCCAGGCAAGCACTTTACCTAACTGAGCCACATCCCCACACCCCAATCAATACACCTGAGACAGTATGAAAACAATTAGTGGGAAGTGTTTACCACTGAGTACCTACAATTTTAAAAAGTAGGTCCAAATATGTAAACTCGTATGCTACAAAATCAACACCTTAGCAAAGGAAAAACTAACTGCAAAACCAGTAGAAGACAGGGGTCAAAAATGACTGGAGCAAAAATTAATGAAATTGGGAAAAAATACAAAGAGATGAAAAAACAGGGAGTTGGATACCTGAAATGATAAAGAGGATTGGTAAACACATAGTCAAACTAACCAAAGGAAGAGAGAGAAGTACAAATCCACAACAGAGATGAGAAAGGGGATAATAGCACAGATGCTTTTGAAATCCAGAGGATCATTAGAAACTATTGTGGAAATGTTAACAAACTGGAAAATCTAGAAGACACTGACAAATTTCTAGACACATATGACCTGCCCGTGTTGAGCCAGGAAGAGGCAGAAACCCTCAGACCGATATCGATTAATGAGCTTGAAACCACATTTAAAGGCCTAACAGTAAAGAAAAGACAGGACCAGTGGATTTTCAGATGAATTCTACCAGATCTTTAAAAGAGTAATAACATCAGTCTTTCTCAAATTATTCCCTAAAATTCAAAGGGCACACTCCCAGATATACTGCACGAACCCATAACCTGATACCACAACCTGATAAAGACACATCAAGGAAAGACAACTAACTACACATCAAAATCCCTGATAAAGAAGATAGATGCAAAAATTCATATGTTCAATGCAAAATGCATGCAAAAGCACAGTAAGAAGATAATACACCATGCATCTTTCTCTCAGAGATGCAAGGATGGTTTGACCTAAGGAAAATCAATAAATGTGATTCATCACTTAAACAGAATTAAGAACAGGAATCATATGACCACCCCAATAGAGGAAGGGGTCAAGAAACTACTGTGTGGGCCAAATACAGCACACTGCCTATATAGGTAAAGATTTGTGGTTGGGGGGAGGGTTTCTGGGGTGCTGGTGATCCAACTGGGGGCAACCTGTATGCTGTCCAAGCACTCTGTTGCTGAGGAACAGCCCAGCCCCTATACATGCAGGTTGGGAGGAATGTAGCCACACCCATAGGACCCAATTATCCACAGAGCAGAAAATACCAACTACCTGAGATTTTGCCAAAATAGGTTTTCCAATTTCTGATTAATAGTACGACACACCCTTCATGAAATGTTGATGTTTCCCTCAACATGTTTATATAAATATCCTTAGCATATATATTATCCTTCATGGACATATGATATATCTAAATGCAGTCACCCCTATCATATGCATGCATGTAATGATTTGAAGTCACATTTATCTGACCTGGAAGGATTCATTCTAGTAATGAAGCTTCTAAAAGAAAAGAATGATATACTTGAGATTTTGATACATGCTCAAAAATCACCCTTCAAACAGGTTTTTCAAATTCCATTTACTAATAGTGTGTAAGAACATCATTTTCCTCACATTTGCCAACATGTGAGACAACTACATGAATGATAAACTTATTAATGTAGTTGAACTATGTGTTAATATAAGTAAAGAACTGGCACCTCCCTGTTTGGCTACCTTGTTCTGAGACTCATGCAAGGAAGAATAGCCCTAACGAAGGCATAAAATTTGACAATCTTAATATAGCCCAATTTAGAATTCATTTTAAAAATTAATAACTATTATCTACTGGGAAATATTTCCATAGTCTTACTGATCATGATGTTCCTTCTCAAGAGCCAACTGCTGTTTATTGGGTTTTTGAAGTTCATCATCACTAGAGGCAGAAGCAGCAGCACCACCTTCCCACATCGCTGGGGTTTCAATTTTCTCTATTTCAGGTCCCCTGCAGTGTTGTTCATCCTTTCAGGAAAGATTGATAGTGAGGGAGATGATACTTTTCAACAAAAGGCACATTTCTGTTTTCCTTGACATTAGAACCTGGCTTTGTGGAATTGTCATGTCTTCGTTAAGTAAAAAGGAAATAGGTGCTTACTTTAATTTTCTAAATACCCTCCAATTCAGTATTTATAGATTCTGCTTCATTTCTCTTTGAGTGAAAGAAACCATGTTCCAAAAGATAAAAAGGGACATTGTTCATACTATGCTTTAATTTCATCCTCTCTTGGCACCTAATGTTTTCAATCCCCATGTGACTCACAGGAGGAAAAAGAGAACACAATTGTTGTCCTCTTCGGTCTTTAGTACCTGATCTGACATTCGAGAGACAGATTAGAGAACATGACTTCATGGGGCTTCAGGAGCCATAGGCAGATTTCCCGATTCCACACTAAGCTACTCTTTCCACCACTGCCTTTAACACTTTTCTCATTTGGCTTCTGGGGTTTTAAAAATGGGAATGGTTGTCACTGAAGTTAAGGCCAAAGTTACCACAGAACGAGGGACAGAGTGAAACTGCAGAGTTGCTAATACACAACACTGGAAAATGAGCTTGTTTTCTGATTTCACAATCAATAACCATCAGTAAAATCACACAGCCTGAGGATGTGGAAATATCTAGCTTGATATTCTACTTATAATATGGGAAAAACCAAGAAAGTTTAAATGATCCCATCCACACTCCTAGTGTCGTGACTTACCATTTTATGGGAAAAACCCCAAGGGAATAATTCCATTGATTCCACTATGCTGGGTCAGAAATTTCATCAAATCATTCAGATAAATTTCATCCCATCAGATACATTACATGTGTAATTTACGTTAAGTAATTGGATGTATTGGAGAACAATAGGAAGCCTCATCTAGTTATCTCTTACATAATATCTCTCAATGGGTGTTCTTTGTTTTTGTGTTTCTATCTATAAAACTCAGTGTACCTTAAACCTTGTCTTCTAACGTGGAAGTCACGTACCAAGTGTTTGGCTGGGGGTGTGTGCTCCTAATGTGATGAAACCACACATGTCTAAATTTACCCATCTTTTTATAACACCACCATGTAAACAGCTGATTCAAAAAAATGCAAGAGACTGGTGTTTTTTTTTAAAGTGTGGAAGCATATACAGTTGTTTCTAAATATTTAAAGTCATGCTGGAACTATCCTTTCAAAATTTTGACAAACACTGAAAATCTGTAACTATGAAAGCACAACAAATGTATACAATATGAGTTGGAATGCTCAAATGGAAATACATTTAATGATGTAAGAAAATCATGTATACAGATCAATCAAAAAACCCCACAAAACTCATGGGACTGGTGATTTCTGAAAAGTGTGGCAGCATAAATATTTGTTTCCCTGACTCCCACCTCAGTCCAATGCTCACTGGTCCCAGGGTTTTCAGGACCTGCCAATTTCTTCACCAGTACACCACCCCCTCACTAATCTCCCAACCCTCCAGTCCCCCAACCAAGCTCACTGCTCTGCCTACTAGACCCTTAGCTTCACTATCAGCCCACAGCCCTGCATGCCAAGCTGTCACTTGGCCAAGAGACCCACCTGGCCTGGCACAAAGGTTCAGCATCAACCAGTAGGACCGAGCACCTGGCCCTGATCCACCTGGCCCAGGAAAGCTGGGCCCCCTGGATATGGTCAGCCAGGTCCCCCTGACTTGACAAATAGCTTAGCCACCTTCCCACAATCCAGCTTGTCCCGTGTGCCACTTTACTACCAACCCCAGCCCCTTCACACCGGGCCCACAGAGCCCCACTAGTTTTTAAGTATCTAAAGTCATCCTGGAACTATGCTTTCAATATTTTGACAAAACATAAAAACCTATAACCTTGAAGCACAACAAACATTCAGAATATTAGCTGGGATGCTCAAACTGAAATACATTTTTGTATCCCTACTCACTCCTGTTGTACTTTCCCACTCTCTTCCCAATATTCTCTTGATTGTTCACTTGAATGAAAACAGTTTTTCTCTAAATCAACACAGCAAGATACTCTGAGCAAGTAACAACTCTTTACAAACCACCTCTACTACATCACTTTCCCTGTTCACAGGCCACTTGAACAAATGCCAGAACGCCTTCCCATGATTAAGGAGCAAAGATTATGACATTATGAGAATATTTCCCACAACCTGAGACTCAAATTCCCAGGGGCCCTCTGCAGTTTGTAACAATGCTAGACAAATGGAAGTCCATCCAATATACAGAGGAATTAATGCCTCCATTCCAAGGATGGACTTTGGCTACAAGTTATTGTAGATTTTAAGAATATTTTAACTTGACAACCAGCTAAAAGTGTTTTAATATTAAATATCAAACTATGATCTTTTGATTCTAAAGGGCAAGGCTCAACAGTAATTTCCCTTGGCCTTATCTTCATTATAAAAACAAAGAAAACATGATTAAAGCAGAATAGTCATTGAAAACATACCTTTAGTTCGTTCACTTCACACACATCAAGTCTTGCCTGTTCTTCCTCTGATGTCTTTCCTGCAAGTACTTCTGCTGACAAATCCATATACTTTTAATTAAAAGAAGCAATGTAGAATACCTACAAACTGAGTCTTTATAAAACTATAACAAAAGTTTCAAGACAAAGGTCTACTTTTATTTCCTCAAAGAATTTAACTTTAACCATCACCTAAATTTTTGATGTTTACATACACAAAGAAGTAATTCATTTGTAAAAAGGCACCTACTGATGCTAAAGTCACTGTATATTTCAGCAAGACCTAGTTGCCATAACACCAGAAACAGCTAAAATTGAATGCAACAGAATAAATATATTAGTTCCTAATTTAAACATCTTGAAAATACACTAAACAAAGTTTGATTCTATTCTGAAGAGAATAATCCATAATATTCATAGAATACTTCATCCTGTTGTGATGACATAAATCACTTGGCCTGTGGCATAGATAATGGTGTCACAGTATCTATTCACTAATTTTAAAATATATACTGTGAAAACTAAAAGAAACTTTTGATTTTCCATGGACTATAATTGGCTAAAATGAAACTAATGAGACAACACAACTCATAAAACTCTTTCTTACTGACCTGAAAACACAGGATTTCAAGACTAGAATGAAAATTTGGATATTTACTATAGAAAATATTGTTTCATCTTAATAAATTTTAAACCTTATATTCTTAGGTCATACTGAATAAAAAATCATCAAAAAAAACCACTGGTTCATATTTACAATAGAATTCATTCTTTGATATTTTAGTTTGCTCTTTTGTGCTTTCAATATTGTACACTTCCATTTTTATCTAGGACAGTAAACCAAGAGTAATTCACAGGGCTAGGATTGTGGCTCAGTGGCACAGTGCTTGCCTAGCACACGTGACGCACTGGGTTCACAATCCTCATCATCACACACACATACATACATAAAAGCTATTAAGAGTAATTCCTGAACAGTCTTACCTGGGTATTTATTTTGAAACATTTCACGTTGCTTTTCTTCATATGCAACAGCTATTTCTTTACTGACATGTGCAAAAAAGTAAAAAATAAAATTACTATTTTAATACTGATCTGGAAAACATTTAGCAAATATATCAAATGAATAAGACCAGATCACACAGTCAGATCTATTAACAGAACTTTATCACACAAACTTCAAGTTTCCAAAATCAACAAGTAATAAGAGGACAAAAAGGGAAAGTGAGGCAGACATAAATCAAAGACTTTATGGTTTGGCACATGATACTGGTACTTTCAATGAGGTCATGCTATCCATGACCTCTTGGGCCAGAAAGTACCCTGAACTTAGAAGAAGTTCCAGCTTCTAAACACCAGCCTATTGTTGTTAAACAAATCATTTCCCTGTGTTTTCTTTCAACAATATGGATTTTACTGCTTCAGTTCACCAGGTTGGAGATTCAATGGAATGTTATAAAACCATGCTCAGAGAAAGAGGAAAGCAAAGTAATAATTTGTTCCCTATTCTGCAGTATACAGGAATTGCAAACATGAATCAAGCTGTGTTTTCCCTCATGTTCCAATATTGATGTACTCAGAAAAGACCAAGTCCTAACTTGGGTCATCAGTTATTCTCTGAATCTAGAATTTCAGAGAAGTCAGCTACGCAATGCTTGGTAAATCAATTTATAAATGTATCATCCCATTAAACAATATAATTGTCACCTGTGATTGGGTCAATCAGTTACATCCAGGGTAGAAAAATAATGAATGTTGACACATGACATGGACTATTCCTTCTCCTTCCCTACCTATTCAAACTCTGAACCACGAGCTCTTTGTTGGAATAATGCTTAATCTTCGCATTTACATCCAGTGACTTGGAACACAAAACTGACTTTATGTGGAAAGAGTACTGAAACATGATGAAGTTTAGCTCTCTTAAATTCAAGTTTTCTTCAATTTCATAAAATTGTGCTCCATATCCTCCTCATGAGGCTAATTTTAAAATATTTGAAAAAACTTGAGGGATATATACCATTGGGAGAGTTTCATTACTACAGGAAAATGATCATTTGAGGGACAATGGAATGATGGAACCCACCCTAGGGAAAGAAGATATTACTCCTCCCATGACTAAAGAAAAAGTTCTCAACACATGCAAAGGCTCGTTGGCTGCAGACCTGGGGACACAGAAGAAACACAGGGGTGATTACCTCCTGCAACATTTCTGAAACCTATCTGAAGGTTTAGAATCATGCCTCATAGCATAACTCATCATCAAAGTCCCAAAAAATATGTCAGCTCCATGCAATTCTGACACTAAGTGAGAAAGGTCAGTTTCCTCACTGTATGTGGCTAAAATAATAGGTCCAGATGCCAATGCCTGTGATTCCACTTTGGGAATAGTGAGGAAGCATAAACGAACATGAATTCAAAAAGTGTCTAACTGAAGTCTATGCATGCATTACCATGAACAGTGAGGGGGTCTGGATCAGTTAGTGCAACCTGGCAGTAGAGCTTATTTTTTTACCTAAATGCAAGAGAAAATTTCAAGGGCATCATTGTAACAGTAGTATCAAAGGAGTGATAATGATGTCCTTTTCCTCTACCCTACTTGTGAAAGAGGGATGTTTTCCTTGACTAAAAGACAGCCCTAGCTTCTTGAAAAAATTAGGGGGGTATGGTTGAAGGTACCAGCTCTTAACAGGAAATTCACAAGATTTTTTATTAAATGGAACTAATTCAACATCAAATAGGTGACTCTATTGGAACCCCATGCAAAGGGGTTCTGGATGATATCAGGATGCGTAACCATAAGCTCTTCAAAGTCCTGAGGTAGGGCTTGGCTGTTCTGCACAGAACAAGAGAACCTGCCTAACATGCCTGAGTCCCTAGTGTCAAATCCCAACTCTTGGATGGAACGAAGTTCTGAAAGAAAACCACAACCTTTGCAATCTGACTTCTCTAACTTTGTTTAGTGATCTTGGTTTCATGGCTGCTTTGCCAAATTACCAGAACTACCAGAATTCAGCTGAAACCTGATATAGAAGGTGCAATTGTTGTAATGACTTCAATCCTCCTTTCAAATATAAAGTAGCATTTCATGTAAACACTTACAGGTTTTCACTGCAATTGACTGCATAGGACAATGCAGTCCTACCAGAGTGATCTTTCAAACACACGTCAACACCTTTTTGCAGCAGCAGCCTGACTGTTCCTTTGCTTTTGTGTCCTGCTGTGAGCATCAATGACGTTCTAAAAGAGCAGAGAAAGGATTTCACCTCAGGAACCCTAATGAAGTTATTCCAACAGCTCACCTGATCTATACTACCAATTTCATATCTTGCCTGTCCCTGTAACATTAACCATTTGCACATGCAAACAAACCTCTAGAGCACTTCAGGGTTCATGTATGTAGAAGAACTTCAGGGATAAAAGGAGGCTACAGGAAGTGTCTTGACCCACTCGGGTCATACAGTGTAGAATTTACTAATTTAATGTCCTTTGGTGCACTAGGCTGAAGTCATTTATTTGAAATAGGGAAGAACTGAAGAGAATGAGTCTCTACTATTTGCCCAGAATACATTCTTGTGCTGTAATTCATAAACAGCTGAAAATCTAAGAAATAAAACTGAACTTCAGGATTAAAATTGGAATAGTAATGATAGTAGTAATACACTGACAATATGTTTATAAGAATAATGAGTATGCTTATTAAAAATAGAGCATTACAATATTCCTGTGAAAATGGTCTTCATAATGCTGGTCATAGGTGTTTCATGTAATGATGTTGATAAAATATTGTAGGCTACAAACAATGTGCTATTGTATAAAACTTACAGCCACTTCAGAGGGCTATATTATTCTTCTCACAACAGGAAACATATTTGTTGAAAGGTAATATTACCAAGGTAGTACAACTCTCATGTAAAAACTAACAAGTAAACCCAGTCTTGTGTAAACTGAATAGTCAACTATAACTTTTCCCTTTGTCAAAAAAGTATGACTTTTCTTGAGGGAAGCCAATGATTAACTAGTTTAGGCTGTTGTTCTTAAATATCACCATTCCAATTAAGAACAACATCAAAATTTGTTAAGACTCAAAAAAGAAAACAGGAACACCAGCAGATAACAGCAATCAAATGTCCTATAAAGACACCCAAGTATCAATCCTTTTCATGAAAAGCAATTTAATTCAAACAGCATTCAAAAGACAAAATGATTTGGAACACTGCTTTAAACCTCAGAATTCTAAAGGCAAGGATAAAAAAAACAAAGGTTTAAAAATCAGATGACAAGGATGGGAAATTCAATACTCAAATGCCAATGTAAAGTAGCAATTTTCAAAGCTAATCGAAATACTATGAAATACCATTAACTAATTGGAAAAGCACAGTTGCAACAAAATCTGATGATAAATAACAAAACATCACTCTTCACTGCAATGGTAAAAGAATAATGTTGTGTGGTGTTGTGTTTCCCACCCTAAATAATTGATGACTGATGATTTATGCTGAAAGTGCTTATGATGTCCCAAACATTGTAAGAGAATCCACTTCTTCCTATTAATGGAACATTTCTGACTCATGTATTCTTACCATTTTACACCACACTAAGGTCAAAAGGAGCAGAACAGAAGTAAAATCCTGTACCTTCCATGATGATCCATCGCATGGATGCTCGCTCCCATGTCCACTAGGAATTCTGCCATTTGCTGATTGTTTTCTTTCACTGCAAGTAATAGTGGAGTGAGGCTGTCCTATAAGAAAACAGGAACACTTCAAATTCACACAGGTGTAGATTGTAACAACAGAACTGGAAATCCTATAAAGGACCATAGGAAAATGAATTTATAATAAAGAGAGAAAACACACAGTAGCTCTTCCTCCTTAGACCACTGCACTTTGACCAGTGCTGCTCCTTCCCTTTGAGGTGGCCCTCCCCTGCCTATGTTGCCAAAAGGACATTCAGCCATCTCCACAACTCACTGGAAACACTGACTGACTCCAGGAAACATTCTTTTACCATGGTACTATGCACTAATAGGATCGCTCCACACCTGACCCACACCTGTTTGAGGGCAGGGGCTTTATCCTTGACTTGGAGACAGGAACCTTAACATTTAGTAATAAAATGTTCAAGTATTTCTATTGAATGGAAGAGTTAGATGTTCATCTTCACAGCAGGGTTTCTCGTTTTATACTCTGAAGCATACTTACTTTCCCAGAAGCACTGTACCCCCACAGAAAGATTATTTGAATACCTGTTTCTGAAATATTACAAAATGGTATATTCTACAGGCAGTGAGAAAGGAATCTAACATTTCTTAATGCCTATGGGGCAACAATCATTGGTGGGAATCACTAATACTTTAGGAATTAGAGTGTCAAGGAGCTCTAATATCCGCAAGCTCTTAAATGATAATTTTCATTTCAGTTATATATAAGAGAGGCATGTACAGAAAATACTCCATGATTTTCCCAGACAGGGGAAAAGTGGAAGACCTGTCCAGTAATAATGCCTAACTGTCATGCTATCAAAAATAAAAATGAAAATCTCTCCCCCTTCCCAGTAAGGCATTACAGATTTCATAGAAGGGCTTCAACTCTTCTACAGGTGGCTCCCTCTGCCAGAAATGGACAATTTGACAGTCAATTATCTACTCGTCCCTCTTCTGTAGCACCTCCTCAACCTCACATCTGACTCCTCCTAAAATGAATCTCTGTGCATGTTTCCAACTCTTCAAGTTTCACTCACAAACAAGGAATTCATATTTTCCACAAATGTTAAAAGACCCTGTGCATATGCAAACGGAATTGGTTTTCAAAAGTCAACCAGACCCTTTTTTCTCCTTTTCCCCAACTACATAACTTTCATATAGGTCTTATTTATTTCTCATTTCTTTTACTTGCCTTTTTCCCTAACTAACCAATAAGAGATAAGTCATTTTTATAGTACTTGTCAACAGTAATGAAATGACTTGAGAGATAAGTCATTTTTATAGTACTTGTCAACAGTAATGAAATTCTGCTTGCTAATCAAAGTCTTTCTTTAGTTTGCATTTTAAGATCAAGCCCAATTCCAGGCTGGGTGCAGGGCTACACTCCTGAAGTACCAGCTGCTGAGTAGCTTTGGGTAGGAGAATAAAAATTGAAAACCTCTCTGGGGATTTTAGCAAGACTCTGCCTCATAGAAAACTAAGAGAGGACTGCTCTCCAGTATGCACAATATGTCAAAATTCATTTCACTCTCATGTATCACTACAAACAACAAATTTAAAAAGCAAATAAAAAAAGAATTAAAAACCATGAAAAAAAGTGCACAGTGGTAAAAACACCCCTGTGTTCTATCCCCAGCAACACACACACACACACACACACACACACACACACACACACACACAGTTGAAGAATATTTCCAAGGCACATGCTGGTCTCCTTGGTCTCCTGCACTGTTTTACACTTACTGGAAAAAATTGGTTCATAAGGTTGTAAAAAATTACATCTAAAATTTCTCTTCTTTTATTAAGTATTTAACTTTAAAGGAAACTGTAATTTGCAGTACTTCTTTGAAAGGATAAAATTGAAATTGTCCATGTGTATCACTATTAAAAGAAATGGATGTCAAATAACTGTAAATAAAGTTGATCTAAATATACCTTGTTTTTTGCTTCAATCATCGCCTTGTGCATAAGCAGGTTTGCTGCCACGCACGTGCTCTTACTGTAGACGGCATAGTGCAGAGCAGTGTTGCCACTGGCGTCCATCACATTTGGATCTGCATCAGACTGCAGCAAAATCATGGCACACTCCTCCGCGTGGAATTGTACAGCCTGTCAGGATTGCACCAAGGAAAGGATCATCAGTTCCAGGAATTCAAGTTTAACAGGCCACAGGTTTACCAACTAACCACATTTGAGTGAAAAAACAATGCGCCTTCATTCTAGAATTCTATTCAAACCCATCTTCAGCTACTATATACCTTAATGAGTGCTGTGCTCTTGTCATCGTCACAGATGTTGACATCATAATTCATCTTTATCAGGAGTGTCACCACTTTGGGCTGGTCATAGACACAGGCATAATGCAGAGCAGTCCTATGAAAATGAAAGGACTTTTCAGGAAGATGTACACACTATCACAAAATTAAAAATTAGTCATAAATTGGAAATTAAAGTATGTTAAATGTCACATACTTCCTCCACTTCCCAAAAAGTATTCAATTATTTTCTGCAGAAACTATACAGAAAATATCACCTATTGAAGGGACTGAGCGAGGGGCTGGTGCTATTGTGCTGAGGGTACAACCCAGGACCTCATTCATGCTAAGCAGCATGGCACCCTTGAGGTACATCCCCAGCTTAGTCTAATAGAAATAGAAGAACATGGCCTTCACTGTCGGTAGAACCTCACTTGGGGTCTTACTTTAAGTTCTGTTACTGACTGGCTATTACCTAGCCTTTCTCTTTCTCTGTCCTCACCCATCAACTGGGAATGAAGAGTAGTTACCTAATAGGATATCAAAGTGATGCATAGGAGAGAATTTAGGACAATGATTCAGAAATTGCAGGAGAAATGACAGTTCAATACTGTCTATTGTGATAACCACATCTATTGTGGTTATCAGGCTGTCTCCTATTCACAATGATAATGTCTCCATGAAGTAAAATAACAAAAGTAGACCTACTGTTCAGATAATTTGAATAAAGTATTGCAATCAGTACAAGAGGCTCTTCTTATATTTGAATATCATCACTATTGGAATTTCACTTGGAATTCATGCTATTCTACTGTTATATTTGGCAGCATTCATGAAATATTCTTCAAACTCAAAAGATCATCACGATCCATGGTGTCTTATGTTAGGTGAAATTGATACAAAGAAAACATCCATGAGACCTCCCCTCATAAGCATGGCATTTGATTAAGTTTGGCTGGTAAAATCACAGTGTACAGAAAGGACTGAATAACAAGGACAAAAATGGAAATTTTCCTTTGAGTTTCAAGAAATGTTAAAGTGAATATAACTCGGGATTCAAATAAAAATGTGACCCATTTTATTTGATAGTTATTGAATACATGAAAACTTGATGTGGCAAACTTTTAATGCCCATCTTTAAGACTGTTATATTTTAACAAAAGGTGTCATTTTTCTTTTACAATTAACTACTTTCAGAAATGCCTTGTTTTGAAAGGAGTGAGAAAACATTTCAAGTGCAATTGAGTCATATCACTTCACTTTAGTATCTCACTTTGCTACTCTGGGCAGAGTGACATGATAGTTTTAATGATGGAAGGGTCCTGAGAAACAGGACAATCTGTCTGCTACCTAACACATGGTCAGATTATGTCTGGTGAATAAATGGATTGAAAGTAATCAACGAGAATATGTGAGCTCAATATTTTTGACAACAAAATTTTTAAAATAAAATATTTGAAATACTAATGAAAATTGACTTGTATTTGTTTTCTTCAATGTCCATACTGATGCACATAAGTGATTCACATATTATCTTCACGTGTGTATTAAACTGGTACAAAGTCATAGCATACACATATGATAAAATGTACCCATATTAAAATATGAAAGTACAGATAAGGAGATTTCTTTTATGTCAGAGGTTAAAAGGTGGTAGAACATACCAAAGCCCAATCACACACGTGAAAACACAAAATTTAGAAAGCAAAATCGGGTACATGCAAGATACATACACCTGCTCTTCCTGAGGATAATTTCATTAGTAATATTCTTCCAATACAGCTTCTGCACTAAGTATAAGTACCCAGAAACTTTTGATCAAAATTTAAATTAGGGAACGTCCAAAAACATGACCTCCAAAAAGGTTAACATGCTGAAATACTAAAATTTCTGGAGGCAAAAAACAAAATATAAAACAAAGAGAAAGATACTGAATACCCACACATTCTAAAAACAAACAAGAAACCTTTCACTATTAAGAAAAGGAAATGAAATTTTCAGTTATAATTCAAATGTCTGCAAATGATGATTCTTTAAACATTCTGTATGTATTTTTGGTAACCTGAGACCAGTGAATTAGGGTAAACATGAAAAAAACTGATTTTTTTTGCAATTGATACACAAAACACATAGTCCCACTTCAGGCCATATCTATGCGAACTCCAATCATCACATATTTTTGCTTCTGACAGATGCACTCCAAATAAGTTATTAAGTCTAATGGGTTTCCATAATACATTGGTATTTGAAGCTATGTAGACATATACATTGTAAATATGTTAAAAGTACATTGATTTAGCTGCAATTTGATGACATACAGGGCATTTTGATTTTTATATTGGTAAACGGAACTTCAGAACAATTCCTCTAAGCCTTGAGGTTTGGCTCCACCTGTGAGTCTAGCAAGGCGCTCCCTAGGGTCAATCATCCCTCTTCCAAAAAGAAAGGATTTGGCATGAAAACAGCATGGTGGGGCAGTACCACTTCCAAAAACTGCAGGACACAGAGGATGAGGACGATCAAAGGTTAAAAAGCCAAATATCTCAGGGAGGGGAGATCCCCATTCTCCCTGTTCTCCCCCTGGGAACAGTCTGGAAGTTGCTCACCTGATCCACATGTTCCCCTGCAAGCTGCTTTGGCCCCGTGAAAGTGGGGTCGAGACGAATTGACCTACCGGTTCTTCTCATCCCTCTCATTGACTCCACCGTCTCCACGACGGAGCATTCGCTCCACTTTCGACACGTTACCGACAGTCACAGCCTTCAGGACGCTATTTCCAGGGACATACCCCGACCTGTACCTCCTGGAATGACCTCTGTGACAACGCCTGCACCCAAAGCCCAGGCACTCCATTGTAGTGCCGGGAGAGGGGCCCGAGGGCCCCTGCTCCTGAGTCTGCCCGGGCCAGGGAGGGACTCAGAGGTGAGACGCCCCTCCTCCCGACTCAAGGAAAAATCTCCCCTTCAATCTACAACACTTCCAACCCAGCCAGCCAATCCAGTCTGCTCACAGCGCCCCAATGGCAAAAGCTCCACAGTTTGCCAGCTGGCCAGTGGGAGACAGTTGTTGCCAGGCGTCCTTCCAAACGCCAGAGCGCGCCCCCTGCCACCATTCTGATTGGCTGGGCTGTGGAGGGTTCCTCAGCGCGCCTGCAGGTGCGTGAGGCCCTGGGCGGGGCCAACACCTGCCCAGTTTTCTTTCAAATGTCAAACTTCTTTGGCAGTTGTCCTGAGTGTTCTAGACATTCTCAGGACAGGCTTGCGCCCGGGGGGGTGGGGGGAAAGCAGCCTTTGTGTCTGGGTGGGCTCCAAGTAGGGTGGAACTTCAGAAAGCTCAAGGTCCTATCTCCACTGACACTCCCCTATCCAACTTCTTCTATGTATCCATCCCTAGCTCTGTTCCTCTGCCACAAGCTGCATGGCATACACCACACTGCATGGCCAATTTTAGCTCAAAATTTGAAGGAATATTGAAAATATCTCTCCTTCTACCATGTATACAACATAAGGGGTTCTGTAAATGAGAACATGGAAAGTGAGACGCCATGTCTACTTCATCTTACTAGGTAAGAGCATGTAAAGGAATCAATAAATGGCTCTCTCAGGCTACTCCAGAGTGGATAGGAACCCGATTTTTGTGTGGCTACTCATTCAAATGGGCTACAAACGGGCCCAGTCCAAGATTTCCAGGTCTCAGGGGCTAAGGTGGTTCAAAGAGCACAAAAAGACAACTGTTTGGTTCGGGAGAGCTCGGTCCTTGTCCACCCTCCTCCTGGGCACAGCCTGGAGGCTGCTCCCTTCCCCCACATGTCCCCCTGCAAGCGGGTTCCACCCAATTGACCTACCGGTTCTTCTCATCCCTCTCATTGACTCCACCGTCTCCACGACGGAGCATTCGCTCCACTTTCGACACGTTACCGACAGTCACAGCCTTCAGGACGCTATTTCCAGGGACATACCCCGCCCGGTACCTCCTGGAATGACCTCTGTGACAACGCCTGCACCCAAAGCCCAGGCACTCCATTGTAGTGCCGGGAGAGGGGCCCGAGGGCCCCTGCTCCTGAGTCTGCCCGGGCCAGGGAGGGACTCAGAGGTGAGACGCCCCTCCACCCGACTCAAGGAAAAATCTCCCCTTCAATCTACAACACTTCCAACCCAGCCAGCCAATCCAGTCTGCTCACAGCGCCCCAATGGCCAAAAGCTCCACAGTTTGCCAGCTGGCCAGTGGGAGGCAGTTGTTGCCAGGCGTCCTTCCAAATCGCCAGAGCGCGCCCCCTGCCACCATTCTGATTGGCTGAGCTGTGGAGGGTTCCTCAGCGCGCCTGCAGGTGCGCGAGGCCCTGGGCGGGGCCAACACCTGCCCAGTTTTCTTTCAAATGTCAAACTTCTTTGGCAGTTGTCCTGAGTGTTCTAGACATTCTCAGGACAGGCTTGCGCCCGGGGGGGTGGGGGGAAAGCAGCCTTTGTGTCTGGGTGGGCTCCAAGTAGGGTGGAACTTCAGAAAGCTCAAGGTCCTATCTCCACTGACACTCCCCTATCCAACTTCTTCTATGTATCCATCCCTAGCTCTGTTCCTCTGCCACAAGCTGCATGGCATACACCACACTGCATGGCAAATTTTAGCTCAAAATTTGAAGGAATATTGAAAATATCTCTCCTTCTACCATGTATACAACATAAGGGGTTCTGTAAATGAGAACATGGAAAGTGAGACGCCATGTCTACTTCATCTTACTAGGTAAGAGCATGTAAAGGAATCAATAAATGGCTCTCTCAGGCTACTCCAGAGTGGATAGGAACCCGATTTTTGTGTGGCTACTCATTCACATGGGCTACAAACGGGCCCAGTCCAAGATTTCCAGGTCACAGGGGCTAAGGTGGTTCAAAGAGCACAAAAAGACAACTGTTTGGTTCGGGAGAGCTCTGTCCTTGTCCAGCCTCCTCCTGGGCACAGCCTGGAGGCTGCTCCCTTCCCCCACATGTCCCCCTGCAAGCGGGTTCCACCCAATTGACCTACCGGTTCTTCTCATCCCTCTCATTGACTCCACCGTCTCCACGACGGAGCATTCGCTCCACTTTCGACACGTTACCGACAGTCACAGCCTTCAGGACGCTATTTCCAGGGACATACCCCGACCGGTACCTCCTGGAATGACCTCTGTGACAACGCCTGCACCCAAAGCCCAGGCACTCCATTGTAGTGCCGGGAGAGGGGCCCGAGGGCCCCTGCTCCTGAGTCTGCCCGGGCCAGGGAGGGACTCAGAGGTGAGACGCCCCTCCTCCCGACTCAAGGAAAAATCTCCCCTTCAATCTACAACACTTCCAACCCAGCCAGCCAATCCAGTCTGCTCACAGCGCCCCAATGGCCAAAGCTCCACAGTTTGCCAGCTGGCCAGTGGGAGGCAGTTGTTGCCAGGCGTCCTTCCAAACGCCAGAGCGCGCCCCCTGCCACCATTCTGATTGGCTGAGCTGTGGAGGGTTCCTCAGCGCGCCTGCAGGTGCGCGAGGCCCTGGGCGGGGCCAACACCTGCCCAGTTTTCTTTCAAATGTCAAACTTCTTTGGCAGTTGTCCTGAGTGTTCTAGACATTCTCAGGACAGGCTTGCGCCCGGGGGGGTGGGGGGAAAGCAGCCTTTGTGTCTGGGTGGGCTCCAAGTAGGGTGGAACTTCAGAAAGCTCAAGGTCCTATCTCCACTGACACTCCCCTATCCAACTTCTTCTATGTATCCATCCCTAGCTCTGTTCCTCTGCCACAAGCTGCATGGCATACACCACACTGCATGGCCAATTTTAGCTCAAAATTTGAAGGAATATTGAAAATATCTCTCCTTCTACCATGTATACAACATAAGGGGTTCTGTAAATGAGAACATGGAAAGTGAGACGCCATGTCTACTTCATCTTACTAGGTAAGAGCATGTAAAGGAATCAATAAATGGCTCTCTCAGGCTACTCCAGAGTGGATAGGAACCCGATTTTTCTGTGGCTACTCATTCAAATGGGCTACAAACGGGCCCAGTCCAAGATTTCCAGGTCTCAGGGGCTAAGGTGGTTCAAAGAGCACAAAAAGACAACTGTTTGGTTCGGGAGAGCTCCGTCCTTCTCCAGCCTCCTCCTGGGCACAGCCTGGAGGCTGCTCCCTTCCCCCACATGTCCCCCTGCAAGCGGGTTCCACCCAATTGACCTACCGGTTCTTCTCATCCCTCTCATTGACTCCACCGTCTCCACGACGGAGCATTCGCTCCACTTTCGACACGTTACCGACAGTCACAGCCTTCAGGACGCTATTTCCAGGGACATACCCCGCCCGGTACCTCCTGGAATGACCTCTGTGACAACGCCTGCACCCAAAGCCCAGGCACTCCATTGTAGTGCCGGGAGAGGGGCCCGAGGGCCCCTGCTCCTGAGTCTGCCCGGGCCAGGGAGGGACTCAGAGGTGAGACGCCCCTCCACCCGACTCAAGGAAAAATCTCCCCTTCAATCTACAACACTTCCAACCCAGCCAGCCAATCCAGTCTGCTCACAGCGCCCCAATGGCCAAAGCTCCACAGTTTGCCAGCTGGCCAGTGGGAGGCAGTTGTTGCCAGGCGTCCTTCCAAACGCCAGAGCGCGCCCCCTGCCACCATTCTGATTGGCTGAGCTGTGGAGGGTTCCTCAGCGCGCCTGCAGGTGCGCGAGGCCCTGGGCGGGGCCAACACCTGCCCAGTTTTCTTTCAAATGTCAAACTTCTTTGGCAGTTGTCCTGAGTGTTCTAGACATTCTCAGGACAGGCTTGCGCCCGGGGGGGGGGGGGGGGAAAGCAGCCTTTGTGTCTGGGTGGGCTCCAAGTAGGGTGGAACTTCAGAAAGCTCAAGGTCCTATCTCCACTGACACTCCCCTATCCAACTTCTTCTATGTATCCATCCCTAGCTCTGTTCCTCTGCCACAAGCTGCATGGCATACACCACACTGCATGGCCAATTTTAGCTCAAAATTTGAAGGAATATTGAAAATATCTCTCCTTCTACCATGTATACAACATAAGGGGTTCTGTAAATGAGAACATGGAAAGTGAGACGCCATGTCTACTTCATCTTACTAGGTAAGAGCATGTAAAGGAATCAATAAATGGCTCTCTCAGGCTACTCCAGAGTGGATAGGAACCCGATTTTTCTGTGGCTACTCATTCAAATGGGCTACAAACGGGCCCAGTCCAAGATTTCCAGGTCTCAGGGGCTAAGGTGGTTCAAAGAGCACAAAAAGACAACGGTTTGGTTCGGGAGAGCTCCGTCCTTCTCCAGCCTCCTCCTGGGCACAGCCT
This sequence comes from Sciurus vulgaris, assembly GCF_902686455.1. NCBI lineage: Eukaryota > Metazoa > Chordata > Mammalia > Rodentia > Sciuridae > Sciurus > Sciurus vulgaris. The sequence continues at coordinate 50,554,414 of NC_136473.1, forward strand.
GGAGGCTGCTCCCTTCCCCCACATGTCCCCCTGCAAGCGGGTTCCACCCAATTGACCTACCGGTTCTTCTCATCCCTCTCATTGACTCCACCGTCTCCACGACGGAGCATTCGCTCCACTTTCGACACGTTACCGACAGTCACAGCCTTCAGGACGCTATTTCCAGGGACATACCCCGCCCGGTACCTCCTGGAATGACCTCTGTGACAACGCCTGCACCCAAAGCCCAGGCACTCCATTGTAGTGCCGGGAGAGGGGCCCGAGGGCCCCTGCTCCTGAGTCTGCCCGGGCCAGGGAGGGACTCAGAGGTGAGACGCCCCTCCACCCGACTCAAGGAAAAATCTCCCCTTCAATCTACAACACTTCCAACCCAGCCAGCCAATCCAGTCTGCTCACAGCGCCCCAATGGCCAAAGCTCCACAGTTTGCCAGCTGGCCAGTGGGAGGCAGTTGTTGCCAGGCGTCCTTCCAAACGCCAGAGCGCGCCCCCTGCCACCATTCTGATTGGCTGAGCTGTGGAGGGTTCCTCAGCGCGCCTGCAGGTGCGCGAGGCCCTGGGCGGGGCCAACACCTGCCCAGTTTTCTTTCAAATGTCAAACTTCTTTGGCAGTTGTCCTGAGTGTTCTAGACATTCTCAGGACAGGCTTGCGCCCGGGGGGGGGGGGGGAAAGCAGCCTTTGTGTCTGGGTGGGCTCCAAGTAGGGTGGAACTTCAGAAAGCTCAAGGTCCTATCTCCACTGACACTCCCCTATCCAACTTCTTCTATGTATCCATCCCTAGCTCTGTTCCTCTGCCACAAGCTGCATGGCATACACCACACTGCATGGCCAATTTTAGCTCAAAATTTGAAGGAATATTGAAAATATCTCTCCTTCTACCATGTATACAACATAAGGGGTTCTGTAAATGAGAACATGGAAAGTGAGACGCCATGTCTACTTCATCTTACTAGGTAAGAGCATGTAAAGGAATCAATAAATGGCTCTCTCAGGCTACTCCAGAGTGGATAGGAACCCGATTTTTCTGTGGCTACTCATTCAAATGGGCTACAAACGGGCCCAGTCCAAGATTTCCAGGTCTCAGGGGCTAAGGTGGTTCAAAGAGCACAAAAAGACAACGGTTTGGTTCGGGAGAGCTCCGTCCTTCTCCAGCCTCCTCCTGGGCACAGCCTGGAGGCTGCTCCCTTCCCCCACATGTCCCCCTGCAAGCGGGTTCCACCCAATTGACCTACCGGTTCTTCTCATCCCTCTCATTGACTCCACCGTCTCCACGACGGAGCATTCGCTCCACTTTCGACACGTTACCGACAGTCACAGCCTTCAGGACGCTATTTCCAGGGACATACCCCGACCGGTACCTCCTGGAATGACCTCTGTGACAACGCCTGCACCCAAAGCCCAGGCACTCCATTGTAGTGCCGGGAGAGGGGCCCCGAGGGCCCCTGCTCCTGAGTCTGCCCGGGCCAGGGAGGGACTCAGAGGTGAGACGCCCCTCCACCCGACTCAAGGAAAAATCTCCCCTTCAATCTACAACACTTCCAACCCAGCCAGCCAATCCAGTCTGCTCACAGCGCCCCAATGGCCAAAGCTCCACAGTTTGCCAGCTGGCCAGTGGGAGGCAGTTGTTGCCAGGCGTCCTTCCAAACGCCAGAGCGCGCCCCCTGCCACCATTCTGATTGGCTGAGCTGTGGAGGGTTCCTCAGCGCGCCTGCAGGTGCGCGAGGCCCTGGGCGGGGCCAACACCTGCCCAGTTTTCTTTCAAATGTCAAACTTCTTTGGCAGTTGTCCTGAGTGTTCTAGACATTCTCAGGACAGGCTTGCGCCCGGGGGGGGTGGGGGGAAAGCAGCCTTTGTGTCTGGGTGGGCTCCAAGTAGGGTGGAACTTCAGAAAGCTCAAGGTCCTATCTCCACTGACACTCCCCTATCCAACTTCTTCTATGTATCCATCCCTAGCTCTGTTCCTCTGCCACAAGCTGCATGGCATACACCACACTGCATGGCCAATTTTAGCTCAAAATTTGAAGGAATATTGAAAATATCTCTCCTTCTACCATGTATACAACATAAGGGGTTCTGTAAATGAGAACATGGAAAGTGAGACGCCATGTCTACTTCATCTTACTAGGTAAGAGCATGTAAAGGAATCAATAAATGGCTCTCTCAGGCTACTCCAGAGTGGATAGGAACCCGATTTTTCTGTGGCTACTCATTCAAATGGGCTACAAACGGGCCCAGTCCAAGATTTCCAGGTCTCAGGGGCTAAGGTGGTTCAAGGAGCACAAAAAGACAACTGTTTGGTTCGGGAGAGCTCCGTCCTTCTCCAGCCTCCTCCTGGGCACAGCCTGGAGGCTGCTCCCTTCCCCCACATGTCCCCCTGCAAGCGGGTTCCACCCAATTGACCTACCGGTTCTTCTCATCCCTCTCATTGACTCCACCGTCTCCACGACGGAGCATTCGCTCCACTTTCGACACGTTACCGACAGTCACAGCCTTCAGGACGCTATTTCCAGGGACATACCCCGCCCGGTACCTCCTGGAATGACCTCTGTGACAACGCCTGCACCCAAAGCCCAGGCACTCCATTGTAGTGCCGGGAGAGGGGCCCGAGGGCCCCTGCTCCTGAGTCTGCCCGGGCCAGGGAGGGACTCAGAGGTGAGACGCCCCTCCACCCGACTCAAGGAAAAATCTCCCCTTCAATCTACAACACTTCCAACCCAGCCAGCCAATCCAGTCTGCTCACAGCGCCCCAATGGCCAAAGCTCCACAGTTTGCCAGCTGGCCAGTGGGAGGCAGTTGTTGCCAGGCGTCCTTCCAAACGCCAGAGCGCGCCCCCTGCCACCATTCTGATTGGCTGAGCTGTGGAGGGTTCCTCAGCGCGCCTGCAGGTGCGCGAGGCCCTGGGCGGGGCCAACACCTGCCCAGTTTTCTTTCAAATGTCAAACTTCTTTGGCAGTTGTCCTGAGTGTTCTAGACATTCTCAGGACAGGCTTGCGCCCGGGGGGGTGGGGGGAAAGCAGCCTTTGTGTCTGGGTGGGCTCCAAGTAGGGTGGAACTTCAGAAAGCTCAAGGTCCTATCTCCACTGACACTCCCCTATCCAACTTCTTCTATGTATCCATCCCTAGCTCTGTTCCTCTGCCACAAGCTGCATGGCATACACCACACTGCATGGCCAATTTTAGCTCAAAATTTGAAGGAATATTGAAAATATCTCTCCTTCTACCATGTATACAACATAAGGGGTTCTGTAAATGAGAACATGGAAAGTGAGACGCCATGTCTACTTCATCTTACTAGGTAAGAGCATGTAAAGGAATCAATAAATGGCTCTCTCAGGCTACTCCAGAGTGGATAGGAACCCGATTTTTCTGTGGCTACTCATTCAAATGGGCTACAAACGGGCCCAGTCCAAGATTTCCAGGTCTCAGGGGCTAAGGTGGTTCAAAGAGCACAAAAAGACAACTGTTTGGTTCGGGAGAGCTCCGTCCTTCTCCAGCCTCCTCCTGGGCACAGCCTGGAGGCTGCTCCCTTCCCCCACATGTCCCCCTGCAAGCGGGTTCCACCCAATTGACCTACCGGTTCTTCTCATCCCTCTCATTGACTCCACCGTCTCCACGACGGAGCATTCGCTCCACTTTCGACACGTTACCGACAGTCACAGCCTTCAGGACGCTATTTCCAGGGACATACCCCGCCCGGTACCTCCTGGAATGACCTCTGTGACAACGCCTGCACCCAAAGCCCAGGCACTCCATTGTAGTGCCGGGAGAGGGGCCCCGAGGGCCCCTGCTCCTGAGTCTGCCCGGGCCAGGGAGGGACTCAGAGGTGAGACGCCCCTCCACCCGACTCAAGGAAAAATCTCCCCTTCAATCTACAACACTTCCAACCCAGCCAGCCAATCCAGTCTGCTCACAGCGCCCCAATGGCAAAAGCTCCACAGTTTGCCAGCTGGCCAGTGGGAGGCAGTTGTTGCCAGGCGTCCTTCCAAACGCCAGAGCGCGCCCCCTGCCACCATTCTGATTGGCTGAGCTGTGGAGGGTTCCTCAGCGCGCCTGCAGGTGCGCGAGGCCCTGGGCGGGGCCAACACCTGCCCAGTTTTCTTTCAAATGTCAAACTTCTTTGGCAGTTGTCCTGAGTGTTCTAGACATTCTCAGGACAGGCTTGCGCCCGGGGGGGGTGGGGGGAAAGCAGCCTTTGTGTCTGGGTGGGCTCCAAGTAGGGTGGAACTTCAGAAAGCTCAAGGTCCTATCTCCACTGACACTCCCCTATCCAACTTCTTCTATGTATCCATCCCTAGCTCTGTTCCTCTGCCACAAGCTGCATGGCATACACCACACTGCATGGCCAATTTTAGCTCAAAATTTGAAGGAATATTGAAAATATCTCTCCTTCTACCATGTATACAACATAAGGGGTTCTGTAAATGAGAACATGGAAAGTGAGACGCCATGTCTACTTCATCTTACTAGGTAAGAGCATGTAAAGGAATCAATAAATGGCTCTCTCAGGCTACTCCAGAGTGGATAGGAACCCGATTTTTCTGTGGCTACTCATTCAAATGGGCTACAAACGGGCCCAGTCCAAGATTTCCAGGTCTCAGGGGCTAAGGTGGTTCAAGGAGCACAAAAAGACAACTGTTTGGTTCGGGAGAGCTCCGTCCTTCTCCAGCCTCCTCCTGGGCACAGCCTGGAGGCTGCTCCCTTCCCCCACATGTCCCCCTGCAAGCGGGTTCCACCCAATTGACCTACCGGTTCTTCTCATCCCTCTCATTGACTCCACCGTCTCCACGACGGAGCATTCGCTCCACTTTCGACACGTTACCGACAGTCACAGCCTTCAGGACGCTATTTCCAGGGACATACCCCGCCCGGTACCTCCTGGAATGACCTCTGTGACAACGCCTGCACCCAAAGCCCAGGCACTCCATTGTAGTGCCGGGAGAGGGGCCCGAGGGCCCCTGCTCCTGAGTCTGCCCGGGCCAGGGAGGGACTCAGAGGTGAGACGCCCCTCCACCCGACTCAAGGAAAAATCTCCCCTTCAATCTACAACACTTCCAACCCAGCCAGCCAATCCAGTCTGCTCACAGCGCCCCAATGGCCAAAGCTCCACAGTTTGCCAGCTGGCCAGTGGGAGGCAGTTGTTGCCAGGCGTCCTTCCAAACGCCAGAGCGCGCCCCCTGCCACCATTCTGATTGGCTGAGCTGTGGAGGGTTCCTCAGCGCGCCTGCAGGTGCGCGAGGCCCTGGGCGGGGCCAACACCTGCCCAGTTTTCTTTCAAATGTCAAACTTCTTTGGCAGTTGTCCTGAGTGTTCTAGACATTCTCAGGACAGGCTTGCGCCCGGGGGGGTGGGGGGAAAGCAGCCTTTGTGTCTGGGTGGGCTCCAAGTAGGGTGGAACTTCAGAAAGCTCAAGGTCCTATCTCCACTGACACTCCCCTATCCAACTTCTTCTATGTATCCATCCCTAGCTCTGTTCCTCTGCCACAAGCTGCATGGCATACACCACACTGCATGGCAAATTTTAGCTCAAAATTTGAAGGAATATTGAAAATATCTCTCCTTCTACCATGTATACAACATAAGGGGTTCTGTAAATGAGAACATGGAAAGTGAGACGCCATGTCTACTTCATCTTACTGGGTAAGAGCATGTAAAGGAATCAATAAATGGCTCTCTCAGGCTACTCAAGAGTGGATAGGAACCCGATTTTTGTGTGGCTACTCATTCAAATGGGCTACAAACGGGCCCAGTCCAAGATTTCCAGGTCTCAGGGGCTAAGGTGGTTCAAAGAGCACAAAAAGACAACTGTTTGGTTCGGGAGAGCTCCGTCCTTCTCCAGCCTCCTCCTGGGCACAGCCTGGAGGCTGCTCCCTTCCCCCACATGTCCCCCTGCAAGCGGGTTCCACCCAATTGACCTACCGGTTCTTCTCATCCCTCTCATTGACTCCACCGTCTCCACGACGGAGCATTCGCTCCACTTTCGACACGTTACCGACAGTCACAGCCTTCAGGACGCTATTTCCAGGGACATACCCCGCCCGGTACCTCCTGGAATGACCTCTGTGACAACGCCTGCACCCAAAGCCCAGGCACTCCATTGTAGTGCCGGGAGAGGGGCCCCGAGGGCCCCTGCTCCTGAGTCTGCCCGGGCCAGGGAGGGACTCAGAGGTGAGACGCCCCTCCACCCGACTCAAGGAAAAATCTCCCCTTCAATCTACAACACTTCCAACCCAGCCAGCCAATCCAGTCTGCTCACAGCGCCCCAATGGCCAAAGCTCCACAGTTTGCCAGCTGGCCAGTGGGAGGCAGTTGTTGCCAGGCGTCCTTCCAAACGCCAGAGCGCGCCCCCTGCCACCATTCTGATTGGCTGAGCTGTGGAGGGTTCCTCAGCGCGCCTGCAGGTGCGCGAGGCCCTGGGCGGGGCAAACACCTGCCCAGTTTTCTTTCAAATGTCAAACTTCTTTGGCAGTTGTCCTGAGTGTTCTAGACATTCTCAGGACAGGCTTGCGCCCGGGGGGGTGGGGGGAAAGCAGCCTTTGTGTCTGGGTGGGCTCCAAGTAGGGTGGAACTTCAGAAAGCTCAAGGTCCTATCTCCACTGACACTCCCCTATCCAACTTCTTCTATGTATCCATCCCTAGCTCTGTTCCTCTGCCACAAGCTGCATGGCATACACCACACTGCATGGCAAATTTTAGCTCAAAATTTGAAGGAATATTGAAAATATCTCTCCTTCTACCATGTATACAACATAAGGGGTTCTGTAAATGAGAACATGGAAAGTGAGACGCCATGTCTACTTCATCTTACTAGGTAAGAGCATGTAAAGGAATCAATAAATGGCTCTCTCAGGCTACTCAAGAGTGGATAGGAACCCGATTTTTGCTGTGGCTACTCATTCAAATGGGCTACAAACGGGCCCAGTCCAAGATTTCCAGGTCTCAGGGGCTAAGGTGGTTCAAAGAGCACAAAAAGACAACTGTTTGGTTCGGGAGAGCTCCGTCCTTGTCCAGCCTCCTCCTGGGCACAGCCTGGAGGCTGCTCCCTTCCCCCACATGTCCCCCTGCAAGCGGGTTCCACCCAATTGACCTACCGGTTCTTCTCATCCCTCTCATTGACTCCACCGTCTCCACGACGGAGCATTCGCTCCACTTTCGACACGTTACCGACAGTCACAGCCTTCAGGACGCTATTTCCAGGGACATACCCCGACCGGTACCTCCTGGACTGACCTCTGTGACAACGCCTGCACCCAAAGCCCAGGCACTCCATTGTAGTGCCGGGAGAGGGGCCCGAGGGCCCCTGCTCCTGAGTCTGCCCGGGCCAGGGAGGGACTCAGAGGTGAGACGCCCCTCCTCCCGACTCAAGGAAAAATCTCCCCTTCAATCTACAACACTTCCAACCCAGCCAGCCAATCCAGTCTGCTCACAGCGCCCCAATGGCAAAAGCTCCACAGTTTGCCAGCTGGCCAGTGGGAGGCAGTTGTTGCCAGGCGTCCTTCCAAACGCCAGAGCGCGCCCCCTGCCACCATTCTGATTGGCTGAGCTGTGGAGGGTTCCTCAGCGCGCCTGCAGGTGCGCGAGGCCCTGGGCGGGGCCAACACCTGCCCAGTTTTCTTTCAAATGTCAAACTTCTTTGGCAGTTGTCCTGAGTGTTCTAGACATTCTCAGGACAGGCTTGCGCCCGGGGGGGGGGGGGGAAAGCAGCCTTTGTGTCTGGGTGGGCTCCAAGTAGGGTGGAACTTCAGAAAGCTCAAGGTCCTATCTCCACTGACACTCCCCTATCCAACTTCTTCTATGTATCCATCCCTAGCTCTGTTCCTCTGCCACAAGCTGCATGGCATACACCACACTGCATGGCCAATTTTAGCTCAAAATTTGAAGGAATATTGAAAATATCTCTCCTTCTACCATGTATACAACATAAGGGGTTCTGTAAATGAGAACATGGAAAGTGAGACGCCATGTCTACTTCATCTTACTAGGTAAGAGCATGTAAAGGAATCAATAAATGGCTCTCTCAGGCTACTCCAGAGTGGATAGGAACCCGATTTTTTCTGTGGCTACTCATTCAAATGGGCTACAAACGGGCCCAGTCCAAGATTTCCAGGTCTCAGGGGCTAAGGTGGTTCAAAGAGCACAAAAAGACAACTGTTTGGTTCGGGAGAGCTCCGTCCTTCTCCAGCCTCCTCCTGGGCACAGCCTGGAGGCTGCTCCCTTCCCCCACATGTCCCCCTGCAAGCGGGTTCCACCCAATTGACCTACCGGTTCTTCTCATCCCTCTCATTGACTCCACCGTCTCCACGACGGAGCATTCGCTCCACTTTCGACACGTTACCGACAGTCACAGCCTTCAGGACGCTATTTCCAGGGACATACCCCGACCGGTACCTCCTGGAATGACCTCTGTGACAACGCCTGCACCCAAAGCCCAGGCACTCCATTGTAGTGCCGGGAGAGGGGCCCCGAGGGCCCCTGCTCCTGAGTCTGCCCGGGCCAGGGAGGGACTCAGAGGTGAGACGCCCCTCCACCCGACTCAAGGAAAAATCTCCCCTTCAATCTACAACACTTCCAACCCAGCCAGCCAATCCAGTCTGCTCACAGCGCCCCAATGGCAAAAGCTCCACAGTTTGCCAGCTGGCCAGTGGGAGGCAGTTGTTGCCAGGCGTCCTTCCAAACGCCAGAGCGCGCCCCCTGCCACCATTCTGATTGGCTGAGCTGTGGAGGGATCCTCAGCGCGCCAGCACGTGCGCGAGGCCCTGGGCGGGGCCAACACCTGCCCAGTTTTCTTTCAAATGTCAAACTTCTTTGGCAGTTGTCCTGAGTGTTCTAGACATTCTCAGGACAGGCTTGCGCCCGGGGGGTGGGGGGAAAGCAGCCTTTGTGTCTGGGTGGGCTCCAAGTAGGGTGGAACTTCAGAAAGCTCAAGGTCCTATCTCCACTGACACTCCCCTATCCAACTTCTTCTATGTATCCATCCCTAGCTCTGTTCCTCTGCCACAAGCTGCATGGCATACACCACACTGCATGGCAAATTTTAGCTCAAAATTTGAAGGAATATTGAAAATATCTCTCCTTCTACCATGTATACAACATAAGGGGTTCTGTAAATGAGAACATGGAAAGTGAGACGCCATGTCTACTTCATCTTACTAGGTAAGAGCATGTAAAGGAATCAATAAATGGCTCTCTCAGGCTACTCCAGAGTGGATAGGAACCCGATTTTTGTGTGGCTACTCATTCACATGGGCTACAAACGGGCCCAGTCCAAGATTTCCAGGTCTCAGGGGCTAAGGTGGTTCAAAGAGCACAAAAAGACAACTGTTTGGTTCGGGAGAGCTCCGTCCTTCTCCAGCCTCCTCCTGGGCACAGCCTGGAGGCTGCTCCCTTCCCCCACATGTCCCCCTGCAAGCGGGTTCCACCCAATTGACCTACCGGTTCTTCTCATCCCTCTCATTGACTCCACCGTCTCCACGACGGAGCATTCGCTCCACTTTCGACACGTTACCGACAGTCACAGCCTTCAGGACGCTATTTCCAGGGACATACCCCGACCGGTACCTCCTGGAATGACCTCTGTGACAACGCCTGCACCCAAAGCCCAGGCACTCCATTGTAGTGCCGGGAGAGGGGCCCCGAGGGCCCCTGCTCCTGAGTCTGCCCGGGCCAGGGAGGGACTCAGAGGTGAGACGCCCCTCCACCCGACTCAAGGAAAAATCTCCCCTTCAATCTACAACACTTCCAACCCAGCCAGCCAATCCAGTCTGCTCACAGCGCCCCAATGGCAAAAGCTCCACAGTTTGCCAGCTGGCCAGTGGGAGGCAGTTGTTGCCAGGCGTCCTTCCAAACGCCAGAGCGCGCCCCCTGCCACCATTCTGATTGGCTGAGCTGTGGAGGGTTCCTCAGCGCGCCTGCAGGTGCGCGAGGCCCTGGGCGGGGCCAACACCTGCCCAGTTTTCTTTCAAATGTCAAACTTCTTTGGCAGTTGTCCTGAGTGTTCTAGACATTCTCAGGACAGGCTTGCGCCCGGGGGGGTGGGGGGAAAGCAGCCTTTGTGTCTGGGTGGGCTCCAAGTAGGGTGGAACTTCAGAAAGCTCAAGGTCCTATCTCCACTGACACTCCCCTATCCAACTTCTTCTATGTATCCATCCCTAGCTCTGTTCCTCTGCCACAAGCTGCATGGCATACACCACACTGCATGGCAAATTTTAGCTCAAAATTTGAAGGAATATTGAAAATATCTCTCCTTCTACCATGTATACAACATAAGGGGTTCTGTAAATGAGAACATGGAAAGTGAGACGCCATGTCTACTTCATCTTACTAGGTAAGAGCATGTAAAGGAATCAATAAATGGCTCTCTCAGGCTACTCCAGAGTGGATAGGAACCCGATTTTTGTGTGGCTACTCATTCACATGGGCTACAAACGGGCCCAGTCCAAGATTTCCAGGTCTCAGGGGCTAAGGTGGTTCAAAGAGCACAAAAAGACAACTGTTTGGTTCGGGAGAGCTCTGTCCTTGTCCAGCCTCCTCCTGGGCACAGCCTGGAGGCTGCTCCCTTCCCCCACATGTCCCCCTGCAAGCGGGTTCCACCCAATTGACCTACCGGTTCTTCTCATCCCTCTCATTGACTCCACCGTCTCCACGACGGAGCATTCGCTCCACTTTCGACACGTTACCGACAGTCACAGCCTTCAGGACGCTATTTCCAGGGACATACCCCGACCGGTACCTCCTGGAATGACCTCTGTGACAACGCCTGCACCCAAAGCCCAGGCACTCCATTGTAGTGCCGGGAGAGGGGCCCCGAGGGCCCCTGCTCCTGAGTCTGCCCGGGCCAGGGAGGGACTCAGAGGTGAGACGCCCCTCCACCCGACTCAAGGAAAAATCTCCCCTTCAATCTACAACACTTCCAACCCAGCCAGCCAATCCAGTCTGCTCACAGCGCCCCAATGGCCAAAGCTCCACAGTTTGCCAGCTGGCCAGTGGGAGGCAGTTGTTGCCAGGCGTCCTTCCAAACGCCAGAGCGCGCCCCCTGCCACCATTCTGATTGGCTGGGCTGTGGAGGGTTCCTCAGCGCGCCTGCAGGTGCGCGAGGCCCTGGGCGGGGCCAACACCTGCCCAGTTTTCTTTCAAATGTCAAACTTCTTTGGCAGTTGTCCTGAGTGTTCTAGACATTCTCAGGACAGGCTTGCGCCCGGGGGGGTGGGGGGAAAGCAGCCTTTGTGTCTGGGTGGGCTCCAAGTAGGGTGGAACTTCAGAAAGCTCAAGGTCCTATCTCCACTGACACTCCCCTATCCAACTTCTTCTATGTATCCATCCCTAGCTCTGTTCCTCTGCCACAAGCTGCATGGCATACACCACACTGCATGGCAAATTTTAGCTCAAAATTTGAAGGAATATTGAAAATATCTCTCCTTCTACCATGTATACAACATAAGGGGTTCTGTAAATGAGAACATGGAAAGTGAGACGCCATGTCTACTTCATCTTACTAGGTAAGAGCATGTAAAGGAATCAATAAATGGCTCTCTCAGGCTACTCCAGAGTGGATAGGAACCCGATTTTTCTGTGGCTACTCATTCAAATGGGCTACAAACGGGCCCAGTCCAAGATTTCCAGGTCTCAGGGGCTAAGGTGGTTCAAAGAGCACAAAAAGACAACTGTTTGGTTCGGGAGAGCTCCGTCCTTGTCCAGCCTCCTCCTGGGCACAGCCTGGAGGCTGCTCCCTTCCCCCACATGTCCCCCTGCAAGCGGGTTCCACCCAATTGACCTACCGGTTCTTCTCATCCCTCTCATTGACTCCACCGTCTCCACGACGGAGCATTCGCTCCACTTTCGACACGTTACCGACAGTCACAGCCTTCAGGACGCTATTTCCAGGGACATACCCCGCCCGGTACCTCCTGGAATGACCTCTGTGACAACGCCTGCACCCAAAGCCCAGGCACTCCATTGTAGTGCCGGGAGAGGGGCCCCGAGGGCCCCTGCTCCTGAGTCTGCCCGGGCCAGGGAGGGACTCAGAGGTGAGACGCCCCTCCACCCGACTCAAGGAAAAATCTCCCCTTCAATCTACAACACTTCCAACCCAGCCAGCCAATCCAGTCTGCTCACAGCGCCCCAATGGCCAAAGCTCCACAGTTTGCCAGCTGGCCAGTGGGAGGCAGTTGTTGCCAGGCGTCCTTCCAAACGCCAGAGCGCGCCCCCTGCCACCATTCTGATTGGCTGGGCTCTCGAGGGTTCCTCAGCGCGCCTGCAGGTGCGCGAGGCCCTGGGCGGGGCCAACACCTGCCCAGTTTTCTTTCAAATGTCAAACTTCTTTGGCAGTTGTCCTGAGTGTTCTAGACATTCTCAGGATAGGCTTGCGCCCGGGGGGGGGGGGGGAAAGCAGCCTTTGTGTCTGGGTGGGCTCCAAGTACGGTGGAACTTCAGAAAGCTCAAGGTCCTATCTCCACTGACACTCCCCTATCCAACTTCTTCTATGTATCCATCCCTAGCTCTGTTCCTCTGCCACAAGCTGCATGGCATACACCACACTGCATGGCCAATTTTAGCTCAAAATTTGAAGGAATATTGAAAATATCTCTCCTTCTACCATGTATACAACATAAGGGGTTCTGTAAATGAGAACATGGAAAGTGAGACGCCATGTCTACTTCATCTTACTAGGTAAGAGCATGTAAAGGAATCAATAAATGGCTCTCTCAGGCTACTCCAGAGTGGATAGGAACCCGATTTTTGTGTGGCTACTCATTCACATGGGCTACAAACGGGCCCAGTCCAAGATTTCCAGGTCTCAGGGGCTAAGGTGGTTCAAAGAGCACAAAAAGACAACTGTTTGGTTCGGGAGAGCTCTGTCCTTCTCCAGCCTCCTCCTGGGCACAGCCTGGAGGCTGCTCCCTTCCCCCACATGTCCCCCTGCAAGCGGGTTCCACCCAATTGACCTACCGGTTCTTCTCATCCCTCTCATTGACTCCACCGTCTCCACGACGGAGCATTCGCTCCACTTTCGACACGTTACCGACAGTCACAGCCTTCAGGACGCTATTTCCAGGGCCATACCCCGCCCGGTACCTCCTGGAATGACCTCTGTGACAACGCCTGCACCCAAAGCCCAGGCACTCCATTGTAGTGCCGGGAGAGGGGCCCCGAGGGCCCCTGCTCCTGAGTCTGCCCGGGCCAGGGAGGGACTCAGAGGTGAGACGCCCCTCCACCCGACTCAAGGAAAAATCTCCCCTTCAATCTACAACACTTCCAACCCAGCCAGCCAATCCAGTCTGGTCACAGCGCCCCAATGGCCAAAGCTGCACAGTTTGCCAGTTGGCCAGTGGGAGACAGTTGTTGCCAGGCGTCCTTCCAAACGCCAGAGCGCGCCCCCTGCCACCATTCTGATTGGCTGGGCTGTGGAGGGTTCCTCAGCGCGCCTGCAGGTGCGCGAGGCCCTGGGCGGGGCCAACACCTGCCCAGTTTTCTTTCAAATGTCAAACTTCTTTGGCAGTTGTCCTGAGTGTTCTAGACATTCTCAGGACAGGCTTGCGCCCGGGGGGGGGGGGGGAAAGCAGCCTTTGTGTCTGGGTGGGCTCCAAGTAGGGTGGAACTTCAGAAAGCTCAAGGTCCTATCTCCACTGACACTCCCCTATCCAACTTCTTCTATGTATCCATCCCTAGCTCTGTTCCTCTGCCACAAGCTGCATGGCATACACCACACTGCATGGCAAATTTTAGCTCAAAATTTGAAGGAATATTGAAAATATCTCTCCTTCTACCATGTATACAACATAAGGGGTTCTGTAAATGAGAACATGGAAAGTGAGACGCCATGTCTACTTCATCTTACTAGGTAAGAGCATGTAAAGGAATCAATAAATGGCTCTCTCAGGCTACTCCAGAGTGGATAGGAACCCGATTTTTGTGTGGCTACTCATTCACATGGGCTACAAACGGGCCCAGTCCAAGATTTCCAGGTCTCAGGGGCTAAGGTGGTTCAAAGAGCACAAAAAGACAACTGTTTGGTTCGGGAGAGCTCTGTCCTTCTCCAGCCTCCTCCTGGGCACAGCCTGGAGGCTGCTCCCTTCCCCCACATGTCCCTCTGCAAGCGGGTTCCACCCAATTGACCTACCGGTTCTTCTCATCCCTCTCATTGACTCCACCGTCTCCACGACGGAGCATTCGCTCCACTTTCGACACGTTACCGACAGTCACAGCCTTCAGGACGCTATTTCCAGGGACATACCCCGACCGGTACCTCCTGGAATGACCTCTGTGACAACGCCTGCACCCAAAGCCCAGGCACTCCATTGTAGTGCCGGGAGAGGGGCCCCGAGGGCCCCTGCTCCTGAGTCTGCCCGGGCCAGGGAGGGACTCAGAGGTGAGACGCCCCTCCACCCGACTCAAGGAAAAATCTCCCCTTCAATCTACAACACTTCCAACCCAGCCAGCCAATCCAGTCTGCTCACAGCGCCCCAATGGCCAAAGCTCCACAGTTTGCCAGCTGGCCAGTGGGAGGCAGTTGTTGCCAGGCGTCCTTCCAAACGCCAGAGCGCGCCCCCTGCCACCATTCTGATTGGCTGAGCTGTGGAGGGTTCCTCAGCGCGCCTGCAGGTGCGCGAGGCCCTGGGCGGGGCCAACACCTGCCCAGTTTTCTTTCAAATGTCAAACTTCTTTGGCAGTTGTCCTGAGTGTTCTAGACATTCTCAGGACAGGCTTGCGCCCGGGGGGGGGGGGGGAAAGCAGCCTTTGTGTCTGGGTGGGCTCCAAGTAGGGTGGAACTTCAGAAAGCTCAAGGTCCTATCTCCACTGACACTCCCCTATCCAACTTCTTCTATGTATCCATCCCTAGCTCTGTTCCTCTGCCACAAGCTGCATGGCATACACCACACTGCATGGCCAATTTTAGCTCAAAATTTGAAGGAATATTGAAAATATCTCTCCTTCTACCATGTATACAACATAAGGGGTTCTGTAAATGAGAACATGGAAAGTGAGACGCCATGTCTACTTCATCTTACTAGGTAAGAGCATGTAAAGGAATCAATAAATGGCTCTCTCAGGCTACTCCAGAGTGGATAGGAACCCGATTTTTCTGTGGCTACTCATTCAAATGGGCTACAAACGGGCCCAGTCCAAGATTTCCAGGTCTCAGGGGCTAAGGTGGTTCAA
>NC_136473.1:50569664-50623840 GCF_902686455.1 Sciurus vulgaris
GGCCATAAAATCATCTGCCTCTGGAAGTTGGAGACTGCCCCTGGAAGAATGGAATGTCAAGGATCTCCGGAGCCCATTGATTACCAAATTTACCTGCCTTTATCAAGAACTGCAAACAAGGAGCTGCTAATTAATGTCCCCTGGGCCCTTACCTGCCTGAATCACCTTGGCCCTCCCCCTGCCCATGGCTTTTCACTTAATGCAAAACCAGGCCTAGTCACGTAGGCAGGAAGGAGAGATAAGGGGGGGAGAGAACTGGAGAACAAAAGAGAATTTAACCTATAAAAGATGTAGGGTGTGCTCACTTCTTGGGACTTTTGAACATCAGCCATGGCCCCCTTCTCCCTGCTATAAAACCTGCTTAATACGCTTGCCTTGGCGTGCTTCTCTAGTGTTCAATCTTCAACATTAGAAGGAGCAGAACTCGTCACCGGTAAATGGCGGTATCACTGGGAGGAAAAGATCCTAATCAGGAATTCAGAGAAAATCTCTAACTTAAGAAGGGGAAATTACTTGTCGAGTTTCCTAGTTTAAATATGTGTGTTCCCTCCATAGCTTCCAGCCCTCCAGAAACAGCATAGATCCTGCTCCTGGGTAGGGAGGATGGGAAAGCCTACTAAAGAACACTGCTGCTCAGGCAGAGACCCTCAGGGCCAGGCACCAAGATGAAAAGAGAAATAGTAGGAAATTGGAAGCACAATGGCACAGGCTGTAGCAATTAAAAAAAAAAAAATGCCTAGGAGCACAATTGAAAATGTAGAGACAGTTTGGAGAGTTTGGAGTGCAATAGAAACTTGATTTTATTTGAACCAAGATGTTGATTTATGGATTTGGGGAGGTTTAATCACAGGACTTAGAAATACTACTATGAATTTCAAATCTAAGAGTCAGAAATATTCATCCTCAAGGATCTCATTATCTTCTGGGAACATATTTAAAAAGTTTTGAGAAGTGAAGCAGTACCCCATGGACAAAGAGATACTGAAGGCTGGGGACAAAATCTCTATTCAGAGGACTGGAGAACAAAGTCAAAGGAAGATGAGTTAGCACAGGACCTCTGAAATTTGCATTTGAACTGTTCTGCTCTAGTTGAAGCCAGAATCAAGGACAGACAGTTAGTGTAGAATAGAGAATCTGGTCAATTCAAGGAATGGAGGCCATCAGAGTCTGGGAAGTTGGAGAATGCCCCTGGGAGACTGAAACATCAGTGTTTCCAGAGCCCTTTTGATCACCAAATTTACCTGCCTAACTACCCCTCCCAAAATGTTGCAGGCAGGTAATTGCTAATTAATCTCTCCTGGGCCCCTACCTGACTCTCCATTTGGCCCTTTCCCCTGCCATCAGCTTCTCACCTTTTGTGCCATGTCACTGGCAACTCCTGGGCCTAGTTGGGGAAGCAGGAAGGAGAGACATAAAGGGGGAGGGAACAGAACAAAGGGAACCCTAACCTATGGGAGATGTAGGGTGTGCTCACTTCTTGGTATTCTAGATCATTCAGTCAGCCCGAAACATTTAGAGGAAATTACAAAATTGGCATAAGGCCCTGATCAACCCTAGATGATCTCCTCCAGTTTGCATCTTCCATTTTTTTTAATAATAGAGATCAAGAGGAAAAGAAAGAAAGGGAACATAAAGACAAGAAAAAGGGCTTATTAAAGGTCATTCCAAACCTCAAATGACAGAAACTTTTAATGCCTTGCAACAGCCCATGCAATTCACCCAATTAAGAGTTCAAAAGTCAACTGCCTAGTACAAAACCTTAGAATAATTAATGAACCAGTAATTTCCCTCTACACTGTAGTTCTTAATCCAGGTACTTTGTTATCTGAAATTTCAGCAGCTGTGCGGTTTACTATATTAGATTAAAAAGATGCCTTTTTCTATGTACCCTAGACTTTAATTGCAGTATCTGTTTGCCTTTGAGGAACCAGATAGTGGATCTCAACTAACCTGGACAGTGTTGCCTCAAGGACTTGAAGATAGCCCTCACCTATTCAGACAAGCCTCAGGTAAGGATGTAACAAATTTCAGACATAAAACATCTGTAATTGTTCTCCAATATGTAGATGATATCCTCTATGTGTTACCACATAGGAGAAATATCAAGGCTATTTCAGAGCTCCGAAAATCAGCTGATAGGGATTATAAGATTTCAAAAAGCTTAATTATGCCATTAACAGGTTCAGTACTTAGAATTGCAACTGTCTCAAGGAACCCACAAGGTAGGCCAGGAAAAATAACCACCATAGGACAATATCCTCTGCCCCAGACCATAAGGCAATTCAGAGGCTTCCTAGGGACAACTGGATACTGCAGGATTCCAGGGTATGGGGAATTAGCTAAGCCCATTTACAGTCTCCTTAAAAAACTGTACCCCACAGAGCAACTGCCCTGATGTGAGAACCAAAACATACTAAAGTTTTATAAAATATCAAAAAGTAGCCTTACTTCAAGCCCCTGTTTTTAGCTTACCTAAGGAAGAAGATTTAACCTGTTTGTCACTGAGAGGAAAATAACTCTAAAAATATTTACACCAAATCACTGGATAGTCAGTCATGGATGAACCAGGTCAATAGCCAATGGCATATCTCAGTAAGGAGCTTAGCGTACTAGCTTCATTCTCAAAAGTAGTGGAAAATTAAGGTCTCAGAATATTCTTTGACATCCAAACCTGTCTGAAAAATAAGAAATGGTTAAAATTCCCTCAGCATCAAGTTTTTGCTGGAACCAGTTGTCTCTCTCTTAGCTCCTTGCAGATCTCAGTGATGGCTTACATTGATTGTAAATGGAGAAGACTGGAGGCTCAGTAGGAGACCAGTCTCAAACCCAGTAAAAATAAAGGGGAGGGGACTCCAAGTAATCTAAACTAAAAAGTAAATTGTATGATGCTTTACTAAAATAATTACTGGCCATATCATTTTTCCAGAACTTCTTTTTTCCCTTGAATTCTATATTTTTTGAGCTCATGACTTTTTTTGATCAGTCCTATTTTTTATTCACCTTCAGTTTGAACATCTGTTACACTGCAATGGAGATTCACCTATAAAAACTACAAGGGGGGCTGGGGAGATAGCTTAGTCAGTAAAGTGTTTGCCTTGTAAGCACAAGGCCCTGGGTTTGATTCCCTGCACCAAAAACAAAACAAAACAAAACAAAAAAACTACAAGGCCTTTGCTTTTCTGTTATGTGTATATCATGTTGTCTGATATCATGTTGTCTGTCTATATATGTGCGTCCAAATATCATGTACATATCAAAATTGATATAAAATGAGTGCTCATGAATTAAAATTTGAAAATGGATCCAGATACCTTTAATTTATGTGATTTTAAGGTTCAATTTAATTTGGGTAAACAAATGAAAGTAAAATGTCATTAAAATAACACAAAACTCTCTACGTGGTCAAACTAATACAATGTTGCTCTCTATAAAATGGCTAATATCAATTGTTTCTAGAGCTTTTCTTCAATGGGAAATAGATGGCAAATACTATTTGAATACATATCTTGGATTTTACAGTAAAATAAGTAAATTAGATTTGTCATGTATGGGATTACTCAAATGTGTTTGCTAGAGACATCTGATTAATTTACAAAACTTAAAATGCTAACTGTTAAATAACATAGAGTACTCTTAACTCCTTTAATTCCATGGGGTAACATACTTAAACATTATTGGTGTTTTTGTAGATCAGTAAATAAAAAGGGTTTAAATTTGCTTTGTGTCATCACTAAAAACAACATTACAAAGAGTTAAATCCTAACAGGTACAATTCTATATACAAAGGGATCCAAAAGTTTCAACTGTGTTTCAGTTAGAATACTATAAATAACATAAAATATTTCATCTCATCAAAATGCAGTACTTTATCTAAAATCAAAAATTTCATAAGAGTTGTTTCACAATGTGAACAAAAATGGGTCAACAGCTAGGAAAGAGAAAAATAAAAGGTTTTAGGTATGGAAATAAATTTAGTAGAAGGAAAAATTATTTCTGGGTAGGGAAGTCTTTGTGTGATAAAATATATGAGAGTCTAAATAAGTGCTGAGAAAGTCTGTGTGACTATAAATGGCAAATTTCAACCAGTTTGTGTGTAACTAAGTTGGTTATATGTATGTGAGACAATCAGTTAAAGCTATTTAAATTTTTTTCTAAGGTCAAATACTAATGTACTGATATAAACCAAAGTTTAATCCATATGTTAAAATAACAAAGATTTCTTTAAAACACTAATTTACTCTTAACATTGAGTCTGTTAAGTTTTATCTTTAGAACAATTAGTCTTAAAAATTAGAGTTTGTACAATTATGGTTAAACAACAACTGTTAGAGTATTATACTATGTAACAAAGTGTAAATATTTTGTTTAAAAGCTAAACTTGGTTAATATTAAATATGTTCATATCTTCCAGGTATACAAGTCTTTAAAGCAGAAAATTTATCAAGCTGCTCTTCTCCAAACTAAATTTGTCTGTAATGGTAACTTTAAAACTTTAAATCTATAAGAATAGTGAATCTTATTGGGGATTTATTTATATCATTTAACGTTCTATAATAGGCCCTGTTGTCAATAGGATATATGTAAAATTTTATGTTACCTTCACCACAGGGATAAAAATGTAAATGTATTTCTAAAAGTTAGAACCTGATTTACATAAAGATTAATATCATGAAACATGAAAGCATTTTGCCACTTTGCTACATGAAAGGAAAGTTAAAAGCTGTCTCAGCCTGTCCTTGGATCATGTTTTAGATGTAATGTCATACTGTGTTGGATGATGCTCATGTAGGCTCAGGAAACAATGTATGTAAACTTTGTAAAATGATGTTTAAAGAGGAGGCAGGGATCAGCTTCAGAACTAGAACACTTAGGATTTGTGGAAAGCCCCACCTTACCTGAAATAAGGCTCTGCCTCCCATCTTACTGCATGTTAGAATGGCTCCAAAATATGCCAGACTTCAACTTATTTAAAGTTATAATCAAAAGATTTTTTGTTGTTGTAAATTATTGTGATTACAAACAGGGGCTATAATGTATAACTCAGCCAAGCTATTACACAAAGTAAATATGTTTTTACTGTTGTTAATTCCATTTCATATTTTCCTTGTAACTGCTCTAACTGTTGCCTGATTAATGTTTTGTAGAAGTACTGCTTCAAGAACAAACGATTTAAATTAATTTGAGCTAATAAGGCATCACCTATAGGACAGATAATATAGACCCCAATTAAATAAAAGGTAGTAAATAACTATAAAGTTATAGACATTGAAGGTAAAGTTTAGTACTCTTACTTTATGACTGAAGAGGATGGCTTATTGGATGTGTAAGATCAAACTTAGAGATGGAGACTAAAATAAAGGGACCAAGAAAACAAGTATTTGGCTCTTGCCTTAAGAGTCAGCCTGAATCCACGGAACAAGAGAAGTTCTCTAAGGAACTTTGTATCCATGGGCCACACAACCTCCCAATCAGGGATATGGATGAGACTTCTAGAGGATGAAAAGCCAATCAGTGCACCTGCTGCAGAGGAGGGTCATTAGATAAGAGAGCCATTCCTGATGCTTCTAAGGGAAGCCACCTCATCAAGGAGACCCTACCTAGTGAATGGCACTAAAGGAGCTAAGAAGCTGCTCTCATGTTCCCCACAAGTGATCCCTGTGGGAACTTAGCTGAGTCATAGGAGACAGGAACAGATCAATTCAACCAGCTTGGTCTTGAACACTTAGGAAAACCATTAAAACAAATACATAGCCATTCTCAGGCATTTAAAAAAGAAATAATATTAAGTGTAACTTAAGATGTACACTTGTATTAGCCACTACAATAAATAAAAACTGGAGGCTACAAAAGAGAGAATATTCAACATGTTATTTCTCATTGCCTACCTGCTTTTGCAGTATTAGTCTGTCCATTACACATCAAACCTGATAATGCTCCAGCTTATACTAGTTCTTCTTTTCAACAGTTTTGCCACCAATTTTGTTTGAACACAAAACAGGTATTCCTTATAATCCTCAAGGTCAAGCCATTGTAGAACAAGCTCAATCATCTATTAAGCTATAATTACAAAAACAAAAAGGGGGAGATAAGACCGCAAAATAACCTTAATCATGCTTTATTTGTTTTAAACCTTTTAAATTGTGATTCTGTAGGTTACACAGTAGCTGAGAGACATATGTCTTCTGCTATGACAGGTCCATTGGGTCTAGTGGTGGAAAGATTAACAAACAGGACAATGGAAAGGACCAGATCCAATAATAGTGGGGGTAGAGGGCATCCTTGTATCTTTTCAGAAGGAGCATTCTGCCCTATTTGAGTACCTGAACATGCCATCAAATGTGAAGGACCTGGAGCCAAGGTTTAAACTGTTGAAGATCGAAACAGAGATCAGCCCTGACCTCCAGGGAGAACAGGAAGTCAATGAGGAGATGGAAGAGGAAGAACCAAGTGAACCAAACAGTCCACCTGCCATCATGGGAACAAATGAGGAATCTGATTCAACAGACTGAAAGGATGCTTGAACAACAAGGCAAAGTTAAATACCTAATCACAATGATTGTGGCCATGTTAGCTCTATTGAGCTGTCAGATTGCCATACCCTCAGAACCAAGAGCCGGGAACTCAAAGCAGCTCTCAGAACCAAGATCCAGAACCTCAAATAACTGTCCATAATTTGCATTTTAAAAATTTTTAGAAAGTGGAGATGTGGGAAGCCATCCTTATCTAGCAGAATCAGATGGTTCCCTGTCTAGTTGCACTGGAGAATGGCTCCCTGAACTCCACCCTATCCTGTCCATGACAGAAGAAGCTCCTCCTGGGCTTGGTCCCCTTTACCTGTGTCTATAAATCAGAAAGAGTTGGACTACTCCAGGTTGTAAGATGCCAGAGCTGGTATGGCCAGCCCCTTCACACCACGTCTCATTTAAAAGGAGTAATGGCTCTTGTGTGTTTATTGAGTAAATAAGTTTATGGGTAATTGACGGATAAACAGGCAACATCATCCTCCAGCAGTCAACTTTTTCTCATCCATGTGAGACATGGCTGAGAGACCTCCACACTAAGGGGCTTTGAAAACAAAGCTGAGCTCTATAGCATTCTACAGCACTGGGGAGACCAAAGTAGTGCAGAGAGGCACCCAAAGGAGGAAGAGATTTTATGATCAAGAAAAGAAATGGGCAATCCTCTCTAATTGGGAAGTCACATGTACAAACTCAGAAAACATGCATACCAAGAAAACATTTAAGAGGTCCTAGAATCTCTAGGGCTAATTAGTGAAGACCTATTTCTGTATGAATTCAGACTATAAAGAAAAAGAGATGGCTATTTTCCAAGTGTCCAGATCTTATCAAAACATCACAAGCATACAATGAAATAGGAAAGCATGGATAAATTAACAAAATGAAATAAATCTCCAGAAATTCAACCTAAGGAAATGATATCTATGATTTATCCAAATAAGAATTTTAAATAACTAGCTTAAAGATACACAATGACTGCCAGGCATGGTGGCACATACCTGTAACATCAGCTAACTTGGAAAGCTGAGGCAGGAGAATTGCAAGTTTGAGGCAATTCTGGGCAACTCAGACAGACCCTGACTCAAAATAAAATTTGCAAAAGGGCTGAGGATGAGTTCAGTGGTACAGTGCCCTTGGGTTCAATTCCCAGTACCATAAAAAAAGATAGCCAGTGACCTAAAGGATAACATAGAAAATTGAACAAAATCAGGAAAATAATTAAAATTATGATTATTAAAATTATTAAAAGATTACAAAGTTAACAGACAGAAAACAAAGAACCAAACAGAAATTCTGGAATTGAAGAATATAATAACGGAATTGAAAAATTCATTATAGGGGCTCAAGAGCAGACTTTATCAAGCAGAAAAATCAGCAAAGTTGAAGACAGGTCATTAGAAGTTATCAAATTGAAAGAGCAAAAAAGAAAAATTTAATAAATAAAAGTGAATGGACCCTAAGGGACTTGTAGAACATAATTAGGCAGATCAATATATGCATTATTGGAATCAAAAAAGGAGAAGGAGAAGACAAAGGCGTAGAGAGCTTATATAGAGAAATAACAACCAAACTATTCCCAAAGTTAAGAAAAGAAAGGACCATATAAATTCAATAGGCTCGGTAAATTCCAAGAATGAACCCAAGAAGAGTCACACTTAGATACGTTATAATTGAATTATAAAATGTCATAGATGAAGATAGTTTGAAAGCAGCAAAGAAAATAATTTGTTCATGCAACAGAGTGTCTATCTGATTATCAGAATTCTCTGAAGAAACCTTGTAGACTGGAAGGAAGTAAGATGATATATCTGAAGGGCAGAAAGGAAAAAAAAATAAGAATACTATATATGGCAAAATTATCCTATGAAAATGAAGAAGAAATTGACTTTCCCAGATAAAAATCTGAGGGAACTCATTACCATTAGAGTTGCCTTGTAAGAAATGTTTACAGTCCTTCAAACTGAAATGAAGGACTATAGAGTAACATGAAACCAAACAAAAATATAAAGTTTCCTGGTAATGTATAGAATTCTATAATTTGTAATGTTGTACACAAATTGTATATAAATCACTTAATTCTCATGTAGAGTTTATAGGACAAAAGCTTATAAAATAACTATAAATCTGTTAATGGACATATACATATATAACATAAAGACATGAACTTGTGACAACTACAGAAAGTGAATGGGGTAGAGATGTAAGGGAATAAAGTTTTTTAATGTGACTGAAGTGAAATTGCTAACTGTTTAAATTGGTGTTTATAGCGCATGGGGTTATAAAAACAAAAAAATTGGCTTTTGTGACATTAAAATGATTTATGTAATCTGTTTATGTTTGGATATGAAGTGTCCACAAAAGCAGGTGACATGTTTAGATTATGAAAGGTGTGACCTAATCACTGAATCCATTTGATGTGTTAGTAATTTGAATGGATTTCTGAGTGGTAACTGTAGGCAGGCGAGGTGTGCCTAGGGGATTATATATTTTGTTGCTATCCCCTTTTGCTCTTTCTTTCTGCTTCCCAGCTGGAAACACTTTTATAATCACTACTCACCTTGAAATATAACATTACTAGCATTCACAAATCCCCTTCTTGGTCTTTTTGTGATATTCTCTTAAAAAGGAACCAATATTTTGATTTTTATTTTATAACTTGGACTATTTTATTGTTTGCTAAGCAACAACAAAAGCCCCCAAATTCCTTCACCATTGTAAGCCTCTGTAATTTGGGGTGTGGATTTTAAAATTATTTTTAGATATACATGACAGTAGAACACATTTTGACATATTATAGATACATGGAATATAACTTATTCTAATTAGGATCCAGTTGTGGTTGGATATGACATGGAGTTTTACTGGTCCTGTGTTCACACATGAACATGGGAAAGCTATTCATTTGAGTATCTTTGCTATTCCCATTCCCCCTCACTTCCCTTCTTTCCCTTTTGTCTAATCCAATAAACTGCTGGTCTCCCCCACCCCACCCTTGTGTGGCAGCATCTGCATAACAGAGAGAACATTTGGCCTTTGTTTTGGGGGGATTGGCTTATTTCACTGAGCATGATAGTCTCCAGTTCCATCCATTTACAAGCAATGCCATAATTTCATTCTTTTTTGTTGTTGTTTAATGTTAGATCAAACATTTACTGATGTGCCATTTGTTATTTATGATAATAATATGAACTTAGTAACAGAAAATAGTTTTTCTGAAATTCATATTCAACTTCTATGAAATAGTGTAGAAAGTAATCAACCAATATTCTGACTGTTTAGCAGTCAGAATATTATATAATAACTAATAAAAGTCTAAATGTAAAAATTAAGAAATTCAAAATATAGAATATGATTTCTACACATCAATTGCTTTCTAGCACCATCTTACAAATTAAATATTATGCTTATTCAGTAGCTATAATTTCCACCATAGGAAGAATTATTTGGAGAAACCAAGGATAATTTATCCACTAATTAGTGACTTCAAGTAATACAGTAAGATTGGAGTACTCATAAAATTTATGCTATAAATTTCCAAGCATTCTCTAGTTACATTCCACAAATCTTGATGTATTTTCATTTTCATTCAGTTCAAA
Source organism: Sciurus vulgaris (assembly GCF_902686455.1). Taxonomy (NCBI): domain Eukaryota; kingdom Metazoa; phylum Chordata; class Mammalia; order Rodentia; family Sciuridae; genus Sciurus; species Sciurus vulgaris. Next base: position 50,579,779 of record NC_136473.1, read on the forward strand.
ATATTTTCTTCATTTTTGGCCTTTGGTTTTTTGGGGTTGCTTAATTTTGCTTAGTATGATATTCTCCAGCTCCATTCATTTGCCTGCAAATGCCATAATTTCATTCTTCTTTAAGGCTGAGCAATATTCCATTGTGTATATAAACCACATTTTCCTTATCCATTCATCTGTTGACAGGCACCCAGGTTGGATCCATAGCTTAGCTATTGTGAAGAGAGCTGCTATGAATATTGATGTGACTACATCACTGTAGTATGCTCATTTTAAGTCTTTTGGGTATTTGCCAAGGAGTGGGTCAAATGGTGGTTCCCTTCCAAGTTTTCTGAGGAATCTCCACGCTGCTTTCCAGAGTGGTCACACCATTTGGACTCCCACCAGCAATGTATGAGTGTACCTTTTTTCCCACATCCTCACCAACATTTATCGTTACTTATATTCTTGATAATTGCCTTTCTGACTGGAGTGAGATGGAATCTCTTCATAGTTTTAATTTGCATTGCTCTGATTGCAAATGATGTTGAACACTTTTTCATATATTTGTTGACAATTCATATTTCTTCTTCTATGAAGTGTCTGTTCTGAGTTTATTTACCCATTTATTGATTGGTATATTTGTGGTTTTTGTATTAAGTTTTTTGAGTTCTTAATATATCTTGGAGAATTATGCTCTGAGACGCAGGTGATGAAAATTTCCTTCAGTACTCTAGGCTCTCTCTTCACACTCTTGATTGTTTCCTTTGCTGTGAAGAAGCTTTTTAGTTTAATACCATCCCAGTTATTGATTTGTGATTTTATTTCTTGCTCTTTAGGAGGCTTGTTGAGGAAGTCAGGTCCTAAGCTGACATGATGGAGAATTTGACCTATATTTTATTCTGGTAGGTGCAGGGTCTCTGGTAAAATACCTAGGTCCTTAATTCACTTTGAGATTAGATTTGTGCAGGGGGAGAGATAGGGATTCAGTTTAATTCTGCTACATATGGATTTCCAGTTTTCCCAGCACCGTTTGCTGAAAAGGCTATCTTTTCTCCAATGTGTGTTATGGCACCTTTGTCTAGTATAATTGTATTTATGTGGGTTTGTCTCTATGTCTTCTATTTTGTTCTATTGATCTTCATGTCTGTTTTGGTGCCAATACCATGCTGTTTTTGGTACTGTAGCTCATAGTAAAATTTAAGGTTTGGCATTTTGATCTTGCTTCACTTTTCTCGCTAAAGATTGCTTTGGCTATTCTAAGCATCCTGTATTTCCAAATGAATTTCAAGACAGCTTTTCCTACTTCTATGAAGAATGTCACTGGAATTTTAATAGGAATTGCATTAAATCTGCATAGCACTTTTGGTGGAATAGTCCTTTTGGCAGTATTTGTTCTGCCTATTCTAGAACATGGGAGATATTTCCATCTTCTGAGGTCTTCTTCAATTTCTTTCTTTAGAGTTCTGTAGTTTTCATTGTAGAGGTCTTTCAACTCTTTTGTTAGATTGATTCCAAGTGTTTTATTTTCTTTTTATGCTATTGTGAATGGGATAATTTTCCTAATTTCTCTTTCAGCTGATTTACCATTGGTTTATAGGAACAAAATTGATTTATGGTTGTTAATTTTATTTCCTGTTGCCTTGCTGAATTTATTTATGAGCTCTAGAAGTTTTCTGGTGGAATTTTTTTGTTGTTGTTTCTACATATAGAATCATGTCATCAGCAAGTAGGGATAGTTTGAGCTCTTCTTTTCATATTCATATCCCTTTAATTTCTCTCCTTTGCATAATTGTTCTGGGCTTGCCAGGCCTATATTTTGGGTCAAACTTGGGTGTACAGAACTTGGCTCCCCAGCTGCTGGCCCCCATGCTTAGGATGCAAAATTGTTCCTTCCTCTGTCTTCTGTGGGCAGCCAGGAGAGATGTGGCTTCTTTTCTACACAAGAATATTGTGTAGCATGCCTTTCCGTTTAGTCAGGCAGTGTCTTTGATCTCTGATCTCTCCATACCAAGACATGGCTCAGGTCTCCTAAAAAAGTGGGTTCATTTACTTCCCTTATTCCTCCCCTTTGCTCTGTGGTGCCTCTGGGGCAGCAGTGGAAGTGGGGATCTCTTCCTTTTTTTTTTTTTTAATTATATCCAACCTCCTTACAGTCTCCAATCTGTTTGAAAGTCCTGTGTTAAATCCACGTAAAGCCCCCCCATTTCACCTAAAAAATTAAGTGCCATGTTTACAATTCCTATTAGTAGAGCATTTAAAAACTAGTGTTGATTAGGGCACTTAAAAACTAGTATATGGTTAAGGTACTAGGTTTTTATGAGAATATTCTGATTGGGATTTCCAGAGTCTCTATTAGGTTATTTGGATTGAAGACCTGGATTTGGAATCTGAGAGACTCTGGGTTCTAACCTCTGCTTTAAGGCAGGAGCATGCCTGGCATATCAAGAAATATTGAGGACGCTGGTGTGGCTTAGCATAGTGAAGGATGGAGAAGCTAAGGCTGGAGAGTTAGGGTGCGGACAGATCATATAGACCTTGAAGAGCACTATATGAAGTTTGATTATTGTTTAAATGAGTTTTGCCAAGACCATGATGTGACTTGTATTTTAACAGAACCATGGCTGTTCTGTAGAAACATATTGAAAGTTGATAAAGGTAGAAACAGGGAAATCCAGAGGGAAAGATTGTGATAGTCCAAGTAGTGATGATGTTGACTGGATCCAGGTTGTAGCAGGGAAAGTAGCCAAAAATAGTCAAATTTTGGCTGTATTTTGAAAATCAAACATATGAATGTTCTAAAAATTTGAATGGGGGATTCAGAAAAAGAGGAGCAAGGGGAACGCCAAAGTTTCAGCCTGAGCCTTTAGAAGGATGGACTTACTACTGTATGAAATAACAGAGATTTCACAAAGAGTATGTAGGTTTGGAGGAGAGAGTTGATACAAGAGGCTCGGTTGGGAACAGTTTAAGTCTGCAAGTCTATTAGCCATCCAAATTGAAAGGCCAAATAAGGCCAGAGTTCCAGCTGGAAATACTATGAAGAAACCACTGGCAGATGAATGAAAATTAAAATCAAGAAAGTAGATATAATCAGTAAGGGGAGACATGTGAAAGGAGAAGGAAAGATACCCAAGGACTGAGCGCTGGCATTTTGATTTTTAGTAAAGGGAGAGGACAGAACAAGTAAGAGGAACTGAAAGGAGTAGCTTTGGGGAAACTGAGCAAGTATGGTGTCCTTGAAGCTAAAAGAAGAGCGGGCATTTACTCTCTTGAGGTATATGAAGGCTGAGAACTAACCACTGGATTTAACAACACAGCACATTGTGTTACTGAAGGGAACACTGGCGCAGGAGAAACGAGGTCATTTCAGGATCAATGTCCTTGAGTGGATAAGATGCTGTGGGATTCAGCATAAGACTTGCTTTGCCTTTTTTCCAGTTAAAAAGCAAATCAGGTAGAAAATCCTCAAATCCAAAAGTAGTAAGCCATTTGACCAATAAGGAAGAATATCCTAATGAACCTGTAAAATTCTAGAATGAGACGGTAAATCTCCTTAACTGGGAAGTTACTTCAATCTTTAAAGATACTCTGTAAATAATAGGATGCTTTTCACTTGATCACCAGGTGGGACACTCCTGTGGTAATGCTAAATTTCATCTCATTATTTAATATCCAAGTAGCTTGCTTACCATCTCTTGGTACAGTGCAAAACAATTTCAAAATAAAATTTTTGAACACCAATAAAACACACACTTGGGATTTCTAGTCATTTTTTATTGTCACTTTCATAAAACAAAATGCAATAGGTTATTCTTTTGTACATCTAGTCAATGAACAAGTTGGAAAAAGAAACCTGAGGCAAAGCCTATGGCAGTCAATGTTCCAGAGATTCATTAATTTATAGTAAAGACTAATATGACCCAGCATTTAATAGTTCTACTTCTGTAATAATGAGTATTGAGACTAAACATTTCACAAGGTTGAATTCTAAGATTTTTAGCTTGATTCATAAATTATATACAAAATAGTAAAAAAAAAAACTGGCTTTGAAATATTCATTTTATAATATCCAGTTTGAGTTTTTTCATATTAAAAATCATGACTTATTAACAATTATTATATGAGATATTGTTTCACTTTTTAAAAAATTTAAAGTTCATAGACTAAGTGAACGTAACATTAAACAAGCCAGTTGATATTCTCGTTACATACTGGTGAGATTATAATAGTTCAGTCCCTATCCCAAAGATGAAAAGGAAAGGTGACAGGAGGTGAGCCGAGCCCATGGCCGGGGAAGAGAAACAGGAAGAGCAAGTGGAGCAAGAGGAGAGGTGCTTAGTCATTAAATGATGTGCTCACCTAGATAATAACAGTATCTAGATTTGGTCAGTCCTATTCAATTCTGTCTCAGTTTTGACAACAAAACCATGCCACTTAAACAGAAATAGCTCAGATGTTTGTAGAATTCATCTCAGCCCAACACATGGTGCCTTTGGCAAGTAACCTCTGTAAGCCTGTTTCCAGTGAATGTTTCTGACATCATAACATTATTCTGAGGGTCAAGTGAGGTCGTAACTAGTAAAGAGCACAAAGCTCCTTAAACCATTACTATTGTAGTTTAATAATAATATATTGTCTTCCTAATTGTAATGATCTTTCAAGGGCAAAGGAGGCAGAAGTATCTATATGGTCTTGAAATTATCTATGAAGTTTCTATATGGTCTTGAAATTAAGTATCATTAACAATGACCTCTAGTAGAACTATTAGAGCAGTAACATCATTTATTAAATTAAAAGAGCTAAGCAAAAGATGCAAGGTTCCTATCCTATCCCTAAGCTAGTAAATTCCTTTATAATTCTTTAGACTCTTTTTTTTTTTAAGAATCTTTCCATTTTATTGGATTAAAAAAAAACTAACAAAATGAGTAGGAACCAGGGGCAAAGAAGGGGGAAGACATAGAAGAGGAGCGGGCAAAGATCAGAGATATAAGGGGGTGAAGTAGAGAGGGAAGGTCAAGAGCCCATGTCCCGGCAGGACAGAAGTTTCTAAGAACTAAACATCTCTTCCTTTGATGATAATTTTCTGGCATAAGGCTCGGGGCCCAGAGCCAGGGAGGGGCTCAGGAGGTGGGGGACCAGGGCCAGGGCTGAGCAGTAGGACGCCGTCCATGGGCAGCGATGTGCTTCTGTAGGTCTTACGGATGGTCTTGAAGTTTCAAGCAGTGGCACAGGGTATGTCTGTAGCAGGGTCACGAATCGAGCTGGAGGATGGGTCACTGGGCAGATCTCCCGAACACTGACTTTTGGGGGTTGACCTTGGGGGAACTATTCCTCAAATGTCGCATCATCACTAAATGTGAAGAAGGCATGTGAGCAGTGAGCAGGTGGTACCACAGGTGCAGCCCCAGCATGGGGAGTCAATGCAGAAGCCATGGGAGCAGGATCAAGTCCTTCTACCTCCACATTCTCTTCCTCGGGGCCCAGCTCCCCAACAAGCGGCACTGTCATTGAATGAGAGGTGATCATGGGCCCTGGGCACTTCCATTTCTCGTGAACCTGCTTCTTTTTGTCAGCCTCAAGTCGCTCATGTGTCTCCAGTGAACGCAAGTTGAGCTCTCCTGTGACCTTGGCTTCCCTGAGAGGTTCTTCTTGGGTCAGTGGTCTCTCACAGTGGGGCCCCTTTCACCGCCGGGACTGGCCCTGCCTCTCCTGTACCTGAAGAAATGTTTGTGGAGGGTGTTCAGCTGTAGATTGATGCTCGGATTTCCAGCTGTCAGAGCCATCGTCCTGTAGTTCTAGGGACAGTAGTGCCTTCTCTTCTCGGGCCTTTTGAGAGCTACCAGCTGGGGTACTGACCTTTCAAGGTCTCAAGCTCTCTAGAGGCTCCTTATAGGCTTTAGTGACTACTCGGCGCTTCCTTCTTGGCTCTTCTGTTTCTCCATCACTGGCTGGTTCATCCCCATCATCAGTGTCAAAGTCAGAGTCCACCTCGTCCTCTGTGTCTGACTGGTCCCCTTGACACTCATCATCTCCAGATTCCTTGGTGAACCTCTGCAAGTCATGTGGTAGAACCCTTCTTCTTCCTTTGCCTCCAGAAGCCCAGAAAGCCTGTTCCCTGGGTCTTCCTGGGGGGCCCCGGCCCCCAGCCAAACTCATTTCGCCTAGCAAGACCGTGGGGCCACCAGGGGCCCTGCTCACCCAGCTTGGTTCTCTTTAGCCTCTTCTTAAACAGATGAGCTACACATATTCATCTGTGGTAGTTAAATAAGTTATTCCTGTTCTCTCAGGCATATAGACATAGACAATTATGCCTTCATTAACACTGATGAGAAATATAAATGTTTTATAAGTAAAACTGCACATATGTTCAATTATTTTGTCTTTAAAATAGTGGAGAAATAGTATTTACCAAAGTGAAAAACAAAAGTAAGGTAAATAAAAGGAACAGGTGTTAGGGATTCAATTAATGGGAAACATCACAGATTTTATTAGAGCGTTTCTCCTACCGGAATTCTGCAACTTACTTTCTGCTATGACACCTGCTTTGAACTGAAAGTGAATTATTGAGTAGTTAAAAATCAGACTGAGCAGGCCCCACGTGCCTGCTTCCACTGACTTCTTTCTTAATATACTAATGTGCACCTTTCTGAGAATGTTACAGATCACAGAAATTGAGTTTTTAGATTTTGTCACTTAAAAGTAAACCATGATGCCTCCACATCTCCAATCACCATCACTCTGCTTTATTACTCTGTAGTATTTAATCTTTTTCTAATATGCTATATAATTTACCTTTTTATTGCTATTTTATGTTTCATTCTATAAGAACATATGTGCTGCTGCTTGGCAGGGATTTTTGTTTCTGGTTCCTTTAAGTCTGCCAAGAACTTAGAACAGTGCCTAGGCATACAAAAGCAGATAAATGCTTTTACTGAGTGAATGAATGAATGAATGGAATGAATTAATAAATTCTTTTCTCCCTCTTTTAAAAAGACTCACGTATTCTTCCTTTGATCCACATTAGGTTTATAAGTTTCAATGGCATCTTTTGATATCTTTGGCTTCATACCTGGTTTCTGTTTTATCTTACTTAGGTACACGGTGCTGCAGTCTTCTAAAAGCAATCCCACAAGATTTCCTGGAATGACTAACCAAGTTGACCTTCCCTGCTACTGAAAGAACAGTAAATCTTGTGCATGAAACTAATAGTAAGCTCAGCCTAGAAGCCTTTAAATACTCAATTTTACTGTAATTCCTTTTGTTCCAAGATTTTTGTTAATTGCTTGAATGAGTTGTTTTATTTAATTGTTAAGTAAACCTTGTGTATGTTTATGGTATACAGCATGATGTTTTGATATACATATACATGTGGATTGGCTAAATCAAGCTAGTTATCATTTGCATTACCTCACAGACTTTTTTTTTTTTTGTGGCAAGAACACTTAAAATCTACTCTTGGCAATATTCAAGTATACATTGTATTGTTATATAATTACTATAGTACATAGTAGATTTAACTTCTTCCTCTTATCTAAGATTTTGAGTGACCTGGCCCAAATCTCCCAAACCTTCTCCGCACCCAGTCTCTGGTCGCTGCTTCCATGTTTGACTTGTTTGGATTCCACGTGTAAGTGAGACCAGACAGTATTTCTTCCTTCTGTTCCTCGCTCACATCCCTTAACACAATGTGCTCCAGGTTCATCCAGTTGTTGCAAATGACCTGATCCCTTTGTTTTTAAGACTCAAGAGCCCTCCACTGTATATATGTACCACATTTTCTTTATGTATCAATCTGTTGATAGAAATTAGGCTGATTCTCTATCTTGGCTATTGTGAATAGTGCTATAATGAACATAGAAATGAAGAAATCTCTTCAATAAACTAATTCCATTTCCTTTGTATGCGTCCCTACTAGTGGAATTACTGGATCATATGGTAGTTCTTTTTAAATTTTTTGAGGAAATTCTGTGTTGTATTAGTCCTACAATCCTATCAACAGTTTATAAGGGTTTCCTTTTCTCCATATCCTTGCCAACACTTCCCTTTCACCTTTTTGATAACAGGTGTGAGGTAATAATTGTAATTTTTAATTTGCATTTACCTTATTAGTGACATTAAACGATTTTTAAATATACCTGTGGTCATTTGTATTTCCTCTTTTGAGGAGGGTCTATTCAGACCATTTGCACATTTTATATTGGATTACTTATTTTATTGTTGTTAAGTTCTTCCAGAGTCTTATATATCCTGGATATTCATCCTTTGTCAGATATCTAGTTGGCAAATATTTTCTTCTGTTTTGTAGGTCGTTTCTTCACTCTGTTATTTCCTTTGCTTTTTAGTTTGTTATAATCCTGTTTGTCTATTTTTGCTTTTGTTGCTTATGTTTTTTTGATCATGTCTAAAATAATCACTGCCCAGACCAATGTCTTAGAGATTTTCCCTTCTGTTTAATTCTGCTACTTTTATAGTTTTATTTTTCATGTTTAATCTTTAATCCATTTTGAGTTGATTTTTGTGTAGTGTGTGAGGTGAATATCTAATTTTATACTTCTCCATGTGGATATCCAGTTTTCTCAGCACTAGAATGACTTTTTAAAAGATATTCTTTCTCTGTTGACATTTCTTTCTAGAAAAAATACTTCTTGTATCTATAACTACATTCTTTCCAGTAATCCTCCCCCTTTAATAGTATGACTAGGCCCCTACTGTTTTGTTATAATCATCATTTTCTCATTTACCCAATTAACACACACTTATTCCATTGTACCTATACAATTCTCAGTCACTGTTATCTTGTGTGTGTGTGTGTGTGTGTGTGTGCATAAAATCATATTGTTGCAGAAATCAATCTTAGTTCTAAACCGTGGTTTTAATTCTCTAACATCTTCTAAAATTGTTTTAGGTAGTAGAAGGTAATTCTTTTTTACTCTACATTATCTTTTTTTAAATTTTATTGTAAACAAAAGGGATACATGTTGTTTCTCTGTTTGTACATGGCGAAAAGGCATGCCATTTGTGTAATAATAAATTTACATAGAGTAATGTTGTTTGATTCATTCTGTTATTTTTTCCCTTCCCCCCACCCCTCCCACCCCTCTTTCCCATCTATACAGTGCTTCCTTCCTCCATACTTGCCCCCCCAACCCTAACTATAACACTGACCATAACACTGACTATAACTATAATTCCCTAACCCTAACACTGACCCTTCCCTGCCCCCGATTATGTGTCATCATCCACTTATTAGCGATATCATTCATCCTTTGGCTTTTTGAGATTGGCTTATCTCACTTAGCATGATATTCTCCAATTTCATCCATTTGCCTGCAAATGCCATAATTTTATCATTCTTTATGGCTGAGTAATATCCCATTATATATATATATATATATATATATATATATATATCACAGTTTCTTTATCCACTCATCAATTGAAGGGCATCTAGGTTGGTTCCACAGTCTAGCTATTGTGAATTGAGCAGCTATGAACATTGATGTGGCTGTATCTCTGTAGTATGCTGATTTAAGTCTTTTGGGTATAGGCCAAGGAGTGGGATAGTTGGGTCCAATGGAGTGTCCATTCCAACTTTTCTAAGGAATCTCCACACTGCTTTCCAGAGTGGCTGCACTAATTTGCAGCCCCACCAGCAATGTATGAGTGTACCTTTCTCCCCACATCCTCGCCAACACCTGTTGTTGTTCCTATTCTTGATAATCGCCATTCTAATTGGGATGAGATGGAATCTTAGGGTTGTTTTGATTTGCATTTCTCTTATTACTAGAGATGTTGAACATTTTTCCATATGTTTGCTGATTGCTTGCAGATCTTCTTCTGTGAAGTGTCCATTCGTTTCCTTAGCCCATTTGTCGACTGGATTATTTGAATTCTTGGAGTAGAGTGTTTTTAGTTCTTTATAGATTCTGGAGATTAGTGCTCTATCTGAAGTATGATTGGCAAAGATATTCTCTCACTCTGTAGGCTCTTTCTTCACATTGCTGATAGTTTCCTTTGCTGAGAGAAAGCTTTTTAGTTTGAATCTATCCCAGTTATTGATTCTTGCTTTTATTTCTTGTGCTATGGGAGTCCTGTTAAGGAAGTCTGGTCCCAAGCCGACATGTTGAAGATCTGGACCTACTTTTTCTTCTATAATCTGCAGAATTTCTGGTCTGATTCCGAGGTCCTTAATCCATTTTGAGTTTAGTTTCGTGCATGGTGAGAGATATGGGTTTAGTTTCATTCTGTTGCATATGGATTTCCAATTCTCCCAGTACCATTGGTTGAAGAGGCTATCTTTTCTCCATTGCATATTTTTGGCCCCTTTGTCTAGTATGAGAAAATTGTATTGATTTGGGTTTGTCCTCTATTCTGTACCATTGATCTACCTTTCTATTTTTGGTACCAATACCATGCCGTTTCTGTTACTATTGCTTTGTAGTAGAGTTGAAGATCTGGTATTGCAATACCCCCTGTTTCACTCTTCCTGCTAAGGATTGCTTTAGCTATTCTGGGTTTATTATTCTTCCAGATGAATTTCATAATTGCTTGCTCTATTTCTGTCATTGGGATTTTAATTGGAATTGCATTGAATTTGTATAGCACTTTAGGCAGTATGGCCATTTTGACAATATTAATTCTTCCTATCCAAGAACATGGAAGATCTTTCCATCTTCTAAGGTGTTCTTTAATTTCTTTCTTTAGTGCTCTGTAGTTCTCATTGTAGAGGTCTTTCACCTCTTTTTGAGATTGATTCCAAGTATTTTATTTTTTTCAAGGCTATTGTGAATGGGGTAGTTGTCCTAATTTCTCTTTCTGAAGATTCATCACTTATGTATAAAAATGCGTTGGATTTATGAGCATTGATCTTGTAACCTGCTACTTACTGAATTCACTTATGAGTTCTAAGAGTTTTCTGGTGGAATTTCCAGGTTTCTCTAAATATATAATCATGTCATCAGCGAACAGGGATAGTTTGAATTCTTCTTTTCCAATTCATATCCCTTTAATTTCTTTGGTTTGTCTAATTGCTCTTTCTAGAGTCTCAAGAACGATGTTGAATAGAAGTGGTGAAAGAGGGCATCCCTGCCTTGTTCCAGTTTTTAGGGGGAATGCTTTCAGTTTTTCACCATTTAGAATGATATTAGCCATGGGCTTAGCATAAATGGCCTTTTACAATGTTAAGGAATGTTCCCACTATCCCTATTTTTTCTAGTGTTTTGAGCATGAAGGGGTGCTGTATTTTATCAAATGCTTTTTCTGCATCTATTGAAATAATCATGTGATTCTTGACTTTAAGTCTATTGATATGGTGAATGACATTGATTGATTTCCTGATGTTGAACCAACCTTGCATCCCTGGGATGAAACCCACTTGATCATGGTGCACTATCTTTTTAATATGTTTTTGTATGCGATTTGCTAAAATTTTGTTGAGAATTTTTGCGTCGATGTTCATTAAGGATATTGGTCTGAAATTTTCTTTCCTTGATGAGTCTCTGTCTGGTTTAGGTATCAGTGTGATATTGGCTTCATAGAATGAGTTTGGGAGGGTTCCCTCCTCTTCTATTTTATGAAATACTTTGAGAAGTATTGGAATGAGCTCTTCTTTAAAGGTTTTGTAGAACTCGGCTGAGAACTCATCTGGTCCCGGACTTTTCTTTGTTGGTAGGCTTTTGATGACTTCTTCTATTTCAGTACTTGAAATTGTTCTATTTAAATTGTGTATGACCTCCTCGTTCAGTTTAGGCAATTCATGTCTCTAGAAACCTGTTGATGTCTTCGAAATTTTCTATTTTGTTGGAGTATAGATTTTCAAAATAGCTTCTAATTATGTTTTGTATTTCAATCCTGTCTGTTGTGATATTTCCTTTTTCATCCCGAATTTTAGTAATTTGGGTTTTCTCTCGTCTTCTCTTTGTTAGTGTGGCTAAAGGTTTATCAATTTTGTTTATTTTTTCGAAGAACCAACTATTTATTTTGTCAATTTTTTGTATTGTTTCTTTTGTTTCAATTTCATTGATTTCAGCTCTGAGTTTAACTATTTCCTGTCTTCTACTACTTTTGGTGCTGGTCTGTTCTTTTTCTAGGGCTTTGAGCTGTAGTGTTAGGTCGTTTATTTGTTGAGTTTTACTTGTTTTATTAAATGCGCTCCATGAAATAAATTTCCCTCTAAGTACTGCTTTCACAGTGTCCCAGAGATTTTGATATGATGTTTCTTTGTTCTCGTTTACCTCTAAGAATTTTTTAATTTCCTTCCTAATATCTTCTGTTTTCCATTCATCATATAATAGCATATTGTTTAATCTCCAGATGTTGGAATAGTTTCTGTGTTTTACTCTTTCATTTATTTCTAACTTCAATCCATTATGATCTGATAGAATACATGGTAGTGTCTCTATCTTCTTGTATTTGCTAACATTAGCTTTGTGGCATAATATATGGTCTATTTTAGAGAAGGATCCATGTGCTGCTGAGAAGAAAGTGTATTCGCTCTTGGTTGGATGGTATATTCTATGAATGTCTGTTAGGTCTAAATTATTGATTGTGTTATTGAGATCTATTGTTTCTTTGTTCAATTTTTGTCTGGAAGATCTGTCCAGTGGTGAGAGAGGTGTGTTAAAATCACCTAGTATTATTGTGTTATGGTCTATTTGGTTTCTGAAATTGAGAAGGATGTGTTTGACATACATGGATGAGCCACTGTTTGGGGCATAGATGTTTATGATTGTTATATCTTGCTGATTTATGCTTCCCTTAAGCAGTATGAAATGACCTTCTTTATCCCTTCTGACTAACTTTGGCTTGAAGTCCACATTATCTGAAATGAGGATGGACACTCCAGCTTTTTTCTGTGTCCATGTGCATGGTATGTTTTTTCCCCATCCTTTCACCTTTAGTCAATGGGTATCTTTTTCTATGAGGTGAGTCTCTTGTAGGCAACATATTGTTGGATCTTTCTTTTTAATCCAATCTGCCAGTCTATGTCTTTTGATTGATGTATTCAGGCCATTAACATTCAGGGTTATTATTGAGATATGATTTGGTTTCCCGGTCATTTGGTTCATTTTTTAAATTTTATTTATTTATTTGTTTGACACAACTTGGCTCCTCCTTTATTTGACAATTCCTTTAGGATAATTCCTCCCTTTGCTGATTTGCTTCTTTGTTTTTCATCTCTTCCTCATGGAATATTTTGCTGAGAATGTTCTGTAATGCTGGCTTTCTTTTTGTAAATTCTTTTAGCTTTTGTTTATCATGGAAGGATTTTATTTCATTGTCAAATTTGAAGGTAAGTTTTGCTGGGTATAAGATTCTTGGTTTGCATCCATTTTCTTTCAGGGCTTGAAAAATGTTGTTCCAGGCCCTTCTAGCTTTTAGTGTCTGGATCGAAAAAATCTGCTGATATCCGTATTGGTTTCCCCCTGAATGTAATTTGTTTCTTTTCTCTCACAGCCTTTAAAATTCTGTCTTTATTTTGTCTGTTAGGTATTTTCATTATAATGTGCCTTGGTGTGGGTCTGTTGTAATTTTGTGTATTTGGAGTCCTATAAGCCTCTTGAACTGATTTTCCATTTCATTCTTCAGATTTGGGAAATTTTCTGATATTATTTCATTGAATAGATTGTTCATTCCTTTGGTTTGTTTCTCTAGGCCTTCCTCAATCCCAATAATTCTTAAATTTGGCCTTTTCATGATATCCCATAGTTCTTGTAGATTCTGTTCATGATTTCTTACCATCTTCTCTGTTTGTTCAACTTTGTTTTCAAGGTTAAATATTTTGTCTTCACTGTCTGAGGTTCTGTCTTCCAGGTGTTCTATCCTACTGGATATGCTTTCTATGGAGTTCTAATTTGGTTTATTGTTTCCTTCATGTCAAGGATTTCTGTTTGGTTTTTTTTAAATATCTCTAACTCTTTATGAAATGATCTTTTGCTTCCTGTATTTGCTCTTTTAACTGTCGATTGGTGCGATCATTCAATGCCTGCATTTGCTCTTTCATCTCATCATTCAGTGCCTGCATTTGCTCTTTAGTCTCATCATTTGCTTCCTGATCATTTTAATTATGTACATTCTGAACTCCTTTTCTGTCATTTCTTCTGCCATACTGTCATTGGGTTTTATTGATGTAACATCTAGATTTGTTTGCAGCATTTTCTTTCCTTGTTTTCTCATATTGTTCAGGTATCAGTGGACCGCTGAGATATTGCAGATTTCCTCTATTGACTTACAATGTCCCTGAAGATTTCTCTATATATCCCCTCTTAGCCTTCAGTAGGCTGAAGTCTTGGAGGAAGTTGATAATGTGGTGCAACACAAGGAAGCTGCCTCTCTAGGAGTGGTGGACTTCAGGTGGGGTATATTCCCTGCTAGTGGGCAGAGGTGCCTCCATTTGTTGACCAATGGTCATCCAAAGCGGAACTAGGCTGCGGGCTGAGGCAAGGCCTTTTTGGGCCTGCGTCTCTGGTTTTACCGTCCTTGTGGGGAAACTTCATCCGGCAGGGAAGACTCACACGGTGGGAGGTCTCGCTGGTCAGTTCCCTCCTAGAGGTTCCCCCTCAATTTACAGCTACCGCCTGGGCTGGGCTGCCTTCCTCTGCAAAGTTCCCAGGGGCCCGGCCCTACCTCCTGGGCCTGGGAGCCTCACCCTTCGCAGATGAATCTCCTTAGGCTGCCCCTCCTCAGAGAATCTGTCCGCAGTCCTGCAACCTTCGCTCTGCCCCTAAGCGTGTCTCTGTGGGGCTCTTCCACCAAGAACCCTCCTAGATTCTGGGACCCTGCTCTGCACCTAATCACCTGGCTATGCAGCCCCTCCTCTGAGCAGCCACCTGGGGCCCGTACAATCGCTCTGAGTTCCAGAGACCCGCAACACTCCTCTTCCTCCAGACAGCCACCCAGTATTCCGGTGCGGTCACTAGGAGTCCAAGAAACTCACTGCGTGCCTCCTCCTCTCACCAACCACCTGTAGCCCTGGGCAATGAATCACTCTTGAGTCGAAGTGACCCTCCCCGTTCCTCCTCCTCCTCCAGGAAACACCCCCCGGGTGTTCAGGAGTGGTCGCTCTGAGTGGCTCTGAATCCACGTGACCCGCTGCACGCATCCTCTTGGCAACCGCCTGGAGCTCTGGTGCGGCCACTCGAGAACAAGCGACCCACCGCACTTCTCCTCCTGGCAGCCCCCCTGTGTTCAGGAGCAGTTGCTTTAAGTCCAAACAACTCACCAATCGCCTTTCTCCTCTGTGCAGCCACCTGGAGCTCTAATGCAGTCACTGGGAGTCCAAACGACCCGCTGCGCTCCTCCTCCTCCTCCTACTCCTCCGGGCAGGCCCTGGTGTTCAGAAGTGGTCTGAGTCCAAACAGGTCGCACATAGCTCCTCCTCTGGCAATCGCCTGTAGCTCTGGTATAGTCACTCCAAATCCAGGCGGCCGCGCTCCTCCTCCCCCTCCTCAGGGCAGGCTCTGGTGTTCAGAAACGGTTTGCTCTAAGTCCAAACAGCTCGCTGCGCTGCTCCTCCTCTGCAAAACCGCCTGTAGCTCTGGTGTAGTCACTCCGAATCCAAGCGGCCACGCTCCTCCTCCTCTGGGCAACCGCCTGGAGCCCCAGTGGTTGCTCCAAGTCCCAGCGCTGTGCTGAGCGGCCTCCTCTCCGATGCTCCCGGTTGTCTGAGTTCACTGCTCCAGCAGGGGGAGGGGCGTCTTGCCGGGCAGCTCTACTTCACAAAGTTCCCTGTGTTCCAGGACTACCGTCCCATCGGGGACGCCTCCCCAATGGGAGAGGTTCACCCGGCTGCTTTGAGTTGGTCCCAAGTCTCTCAATATCTCCTCTTTTGAATCCTGAGTCCTGGAGCAACATGAAATGCAGCCACCCTCTAGGCCGCCATCTTGAAACCAACATTATCTTTTTGATAGACTTCTAAGATTTCTTCCAACTTGGAAATAATTTTGGACTCAAGACAGTCCTGTGATACAACTTACTGAGAAAGGTTGCTGTTTTAGATTTCCTTCCACAACATCATCTTGAGATATCTTAAGAACTTCTTCCTTCATCTGTGTTTCTACCATGTTTTAACTCTTCTGTCTAATTTGTGTGTTTTGGAGATACAATACATTCAGAGTTCTACTAATTAATTAGAGGGCTGCATGACACTTTGCTTTAGTCTAAAAGGAATGACAATAGTTATTAGTTCTTGGCTTCATATACTATGTTAACATAATAAAGACCTTTCTTGTTTCAAAATAATATTTTTATTATGTTTGTGGGTTATGCTATTGGCAATGCAACATTAGCATTTCTCCTAGTTCTTAGTTTTCCTTAATAGAGGCATTTACTTTAGAAGACATATTTTTGATGTTTTCTTTGTCAAAATTCCAAAGATATATTGTCATATGTCTCATGTTCAATGACAATCTAGATCTCTTTCTATTCCAGGGCTTCTAATTCTAAACTCAGAATTCAGCTGTTTCGGATAATGAAAGACTATCAACTTCCGTCAGTTTTCATTTCTTTCTTTTTACTTTTGATTTTACATAGTCATTTTAAAGATTCTTGCTCCAAAAATCAATCATTTCTTCCTCGATGCACAGAACTCACAATATACTAATATATGTAATGAAACTAAAGTGTAATGAGTGATTAACACATATGATGGGTGGTCCATTTGAAAGGGTACCATTTTTCGTTTTTGTGCCTCCTATCAAGTTAGGTTCAGGTTATTAATTTCTCCAAGACAAACTCTGATCTCCTTCTATATCAGATTCCACTCAGACCCTCTTCCTATTCCTGACATAGATAGAATCGCTATAATACATATATTTAAAAATATATATTCAAAATATGTTCATAACTGTAACAGGAGTTATACAAGCTTTTGATCATAAAAGTGTTTATAATATAGCATGCGACATATGGCATGAAACACTTGACTATGAAATAAATATGTTAAAACTTGGGGTGGGTGGTGAGAGACCAGGGCATCAATGAAAAATAAATAAATGGCAGAAGGGGAAGATGTGGGTGGTGTGGGTGTTGGGAGTCTTCTCAGAAGTGAAGCATTAGAGCAGGGGAATAGTTCATGTTCATGAAACTGCTCAACTACAGAAGAGTGAGTATAGAATCATATGTCATTTAAAATTTTGCATATTATGCAAATATTTATAGATATTGAACTTAAAATATTCACTGAAATACTTCTGCTTCTATTTTGTGAATATTTACATATTTTTTATACTTTACAATCTTGTCTGGAAAATCCCTGGGTATGATTTTGTTTATCAAGTTCAAAAGAATTTAAACAAAGGATTTGTTGTGATGAAGAATAAAGGGCAGATTGGGAGGGGTGAAAGGAGTGGGAAAAGGATCCTCCTTTTTTCCCTTTACTCTTTTCCCTAGAAGCTAAACAGAGATGAGATATGATTTGCCATCTTAGAGTGGAAAGAAGCTCTCATTCTTTGGCTGGAACATGGCAGCAATCATTCTCTAGTTAGATGTAAAACGACTGAATTGCAAGGTGAACTGTATTGGTAACTATCTCATTTTCCCTCACCTACAGCACCCTCTCTTCCCAAGATCAAGCAGTTTTCCTGTGTAATGAACCATGTCTGCTCTCAAGTGGCCTGGAATTAAGAGGTCCAAAGCGTCTTCCAAGTCCTTGTTTCCTGTTTGGCATCCTGATGTCCTTTGCTGCTATAAACACTGGTCTGTGTTTTCCAAGGCTATACAAAGGAGGAATGCAAAAATGAATAGAAATGTAGAACAGTTATATATATAGGAGAAAGGCTTCAAACAATTTTAAATTATTCAGGGAATAGTTTTCTAGCTATTGGGTTGTCAAATTCTTTGTATCAAATGCTGTATCAAATGTCCAGTTGATAGCCCTTTGGTCAGCTTTGTAGCAATCAGAGGGGAGCAGATGGAAGAAGGACATGCTTTGAAACCAATATCAAAAGTGGATTCTAGTGGTTTTATTTATGCCCATAACATACCTAAAATCTGGAGAAACTGAGTTCAAGGAAAGACAAAGATATAAGTAAACTAGGTACTAAGGAAAAAAAGAGAAATTCAAACAGAATTCAAAACTATACATTTTCTTAATTTACTAGGTCTTCCATGGACACAGAAAATAAACAGAACTGAAATAAATGTACTTGATCAGCTCAAAATACTAATTATAATTTCTTATAATAGCAATTTTTAATCTTTTGTTAGCAGACAACATATGAATCATTTAATTCTGTGAACCATTTCTGCTATAGTTTATGCTAAACATTTGATGTTTTATATATTCATAAATTACTTTTGGCATTCACTGAAAATATCACCAGTTAGCTAATGAAAATGTCTGCTGGAAGATTATATATATTTTATATGGAAAATGGACATTTTTTAAAAGCATATTTATTGGTGATTTTATAAATCAAAACACAGTATCAATGAGTAGATTCAGGAAATAAGTTGAGGTACTAAAGAGAGAAGGTACTTATTTAATGACTAATTATATGAAAGAAATAACAAAATTCCACAAATATTTACAACACTTGTTAGTTGTTAACACCAAAAAATGTTGAAGAGTGTTGATTCCAAATGTGTACATTTTACAATTTTAACTAGGAATGACTTTACTGTCAATTAAAATATAGCTACTGAAAGTAAAACAATGTAAGTACCTAAACCTTTATTTTAAAAAATAATAAAAAGATCAAAGCTAGAAATAAAACAATTTGGCTCTTTGTGGGCATTTTTATGATCTAGGAACATCTTATAAATTAATTTGAAAGAAAAATGTAATTAAATTCAGTTGCATTTACATTAATGGAGCACCTTGACAAAGTCTAGGTAGATAATTTCAGAGACAAAACTGGTTATAAACCCAAAGCCAGTCCTTTGCCAACTCTTCAGGAAAAAAAAATAGTAATGTGTTTTCAAAACCAGATCAAGGTGAATTTAACATGAAAGAGCCTGATTCAGAGCTG
This sequence comes from Sciurus vulgaris, assembly GCF_902686455.1. Lineage (NCBI taxonomy): Eukaryota > Metazoa > Chordata > Mammalia > Rodentia > Sciuridae > Sciurus > Sciurus vulgaris. Next base: position 50,598,720 of record NC_136473.1, read on the forward strand.
GAGTGATCACTGATTTCATCCAGTATGGAACTTAATATGTTTATAGATGTTCTTGTTGCATTTAAGTGTTTTCCTATATAGTTATCCTAAAATGGCAAGGAATTCAAATGTTTTCAGTGTGTGTGAATAAACTACCAATTTTGGAAAATTTTAAATCATGGTCAAAACTCATAAATCTCTAGTGACATCATGTTTCTTCAATCCTTTTCAAAAGTAAGCTGACAATCTCTTTAAAAAGACAAATATTGACAATTTCGCGCCAAACTCCAAACAGTGTCCGGGTGCAGCAGGCCAGCTGGGAGGGATCACTGCTACTGTTGTGGTTCTTCCCCTAAACTGCGTCGTTGCCGTGTCCCAGAACATGGGCATGGGCAAAATGGGGATCTGCCCTGCCCCCACTCAGGAATGAATTCAAGTATTTCCGAAGGATGACCACCAACCCTTCAGTAGAAGGTAAACAGAATCTGATGGTTAAGGGTAGGAAGACTTGGCTCTCTATTCCTCAGAAGAATCGACCTTTAAAGGACAGAATTAATACAGTTCTCATTAGAGAACTCAAGGAACTTCTATACGGAGCTCATTTTCTTGCCAACAGTCTGAAGGATGCCTTAAAACTTACTGAGCAGCCAGAATTAGCAAGTTAAAATAGCCATGGTTTGGATAGTAGAAGGCAGTTGTGTGTATAAGGAAGCCATGAATCAACCAGGTCATATTAAACTGTTTGTGACAAGATCATGCAGGAATTTGAAAGTGACACATTTTTTCCAGAAATTGATTTGGAGAAATATAAACTTCTTCCAGAATACCCAGGTGTTCTTTCTGAGGGCCAGGAGGAAAAGGCATTAATTACAAATTGAAGTATATGAAAAAAATGATTAATGTGAAGATGTTTTCTGATTTATTTCAAGTTATCCCTCCCTCTGAAAAATTATATGTTTCTACCTTAGAATAAAAGACTTGTGTTAACTTTAAAAAAAAAAAAGATAAATATGGTCATTTCCATCTACTAAGCATTTCCAGGTTTGAGAGTATTCTTGAGGAAATTATCAAAAATCAAACAAAACAATACTGTATTATATAGTGTTGTTTATTCTTTATAAAACAAAAATAAGTAAAACTTTCAACAATATGAAACTGGTTTAATAAATTACACTTATCAGCTGAATGTTACAATCATGTAAAACAAATGTAATGGTTATGCAGCTATGTAGGAAAATGGATATATGTTAAGTGAAAACAGTATAATACTAAATTATATGTTCTTATATACATGGAAAAATTAACAGTTGTAAGTGCATTAACTATACATGCAAGAAACATTGAACAATACAATCTTTATTGAATAACACTTTGGGGGTAGGATTTTTTCTCTGAGCACTACGGAATGGAATGGTTGTGGCAGGTGCTTATCTGTCTCCTCATATCTCTTCTGAGTCCAGACCACCTTCATGCACAGAAGTAGGCCCTGCAACAAAATGAAACAGAAACACGGAGATGCAGAGGCAAGTGATGGAAAGGCACCCCTGTACATTTAGAGGTTTCTGATTCTTGATTTGTGAGACCTGACTTCACTCCTACTTTTGGATTCTATGAAAAAAGAATCATTAATATCTTTATGATAAGTTTCTACTTTTGCTTCTATAGTTCAAATAGGTGTCTGTAACATGTAAACCAAGAAACTAAGGTAATTTTTATATTTCTTTCATAATCTTTAACTTGCATTTTTAAAATGAACCTGAATTAGTGTAGCAAGTGCCACAGGCTAGCTAATGGCATTGCAAATAGTGTTGTTTATCCTAGGGTAGGAAGTGTACTTGTGGTAGAGGCAGTTCCTTCAACAAGATAGCTAAAGTAAGCCAACAACCTTTCTAGAAAATACAATATTCCAATTAATGCTAAACAAAACATGTTAACATTCTCTCCTCCGTTTGCTCTTTAGTTATACATATGCTTGAAATGACAATTTCAGGGATAAAATTATCTTTTACCCTTGAAGATAAAGGCACGGTGTAAGAATTCTAGTGGATTATGCCCTTGACATCTGACTTTAATCTTTGCCTGAGAATCCCCTATTTTTTTGTTACCTTTTATGTACTCTTTATCAAATGCCAGATACCATGTGGAATAGTCCACATACATTATTCTATTTGCTCTTCACAAACCCCTGTGCTGGAATGACTTACCAATGATGAGAACTTTCCACCTTTTCCATAATTATTAAGAATACTTCAGACAGGTACTGCTTTCAGTATCAAAAACACAAAGATGACTAGGAGAGGGGTCAGACATAAACCAAACCAAACAAAAAGCACATATATTTAAGTGATAAATGCTATACCAGGGAACATGGACAAACTACTCCAGAGTATATGGGAAATTGTAAGCTATGTGGGGTTTAATTCTACCAGATATGCATCCCCAAAGCACTATATATTCACCTTAGGATTTGCATGCACTGTGACTTCTATCTTTGAATTCTCTCACCTCATCCCATCAAAGCTCTAGGATTGAAAATAGGCATTGAATGAAGGAGGAACACCAACATGACATTAACCAGGAAATTAACCAATTTAAAATTTTTGATTTTAGAGAATCATAAATTACTGTACTCAAATGTGTTTGGAAAGTGAGGAACACCAGGAAATCTGTGCAATTTAAACTTGAAAATAATTTATGTTGAATTTTATCTTAATTTATACATGGATCTTGTGTGAAAAGTAAATAAGTGCAAATTATGAAAAATATAAAGAAAAAACTCAATAATGAAAATATTCTACCCATTTACACTTCCAGTAAATTTTGAAAAGATTATAATTCATTTGTAGAATAACTTTTCTTCACATATATAATCACAGTGCTTAGTAGGAGCACTTTCAGAAAGACTTCCTATCAGTTTAGCCTCTTACATATACCTTGCCTCCCTTAAACATTTGTATAACAGCCTTTTTGGAAATGCTTCTCCCACAAACCTGTAAGCTTCTTGAGGCCAGGCACTGTATGCAGGGTCTGTCACATAGAACATTTTCAAGAATATTATAGAATATTCTGAAGAATATTACTTGAATAAATTAGCCAATTAATAATTATTTTAAACTATGGGGTGCAATACTAAATGTTCTGTAAAGAGTAATGACCAATTAGCATAATGCTATAAAGTTGCATATGTATTAAGATAAATCAAGTAAATACATATTTATAAATTACAAAACTAAAATTTTTACACTGCGTAGGTAGAACAGTGGGCCCCCTAAAGTGTTCATGTCCTAATTACCCAAACCTGTGAATGTTAGGTCATATCACAGAGGGGAGTTAAAATTGCAGATGGAAATAAGCTTGCTAATCAGTTGATCTTCAAACAGAAAGATGTTCTGATTATCTGGGTGGGTTCAACTGAAGAACAAAGTCCTTTTTATGTGGAAGAGGGAGGTAGAATAAGAACCAGTGAGCTGACAATATAAGAATGAGTGCCAGATGTTGCTGGCTTTGAAGATGGAAGAAGATGCTAAAGAGCCAAGGAATGGGAGCAGCCTAGGGGCTGGAAAAGGCAAAGAACCAGACTCTCCCCTACAGTCTTCTGGTGTAGACCCATCTTGCCCAAACCTTGAGTTTAGTCTCATGAGACCCATTTTGTGCTTTGATGTGCAGAATTACAATACATTTGCTTTAATCCATTAAATTTGTGGTAATTTTTTAACATTAGCAATAGGAAGCTAATACAAATACCACAGTGAATGAGATAGTTTTAGCTATATATCTCAGATAACCTAAGTTAACTGTAACTGAAATAAGGTAGAAGTTTATTTCTGTCTGTGAAAATGGGGGAAGTAGGAAGTGAAGGGCTGATCATGGCTTTCCAGTGTCAAGGACTCTGCTCTTCCAGTCTTGTTGCTCTGCCTTCCTTAAGGAGCTTGAACAGCAGGTCTAGTTTCAGCCAGCAGGCAGAAAAGAAAGAATGGCGAATCATCTTTTGAATAATGTCCTCAATGTTGCACACACCATTTCCACTTCTGTATCTCATCGGTCATATCTAGTAGCACCTAGGTACATGGAGAGAGGGAAAGAGAGACATTATTTCAAGGAGCTATGTGATAAAAGTAAATAGTTCTACCATTCAAGAGTAGGAAACATCTTGGGGACAACTAGCTAGGATCTCTACCTTAATACTGTGGTATTTTGGTCTTCTTTTCCTCTCATTGTTTTTAGAACCTAAAGTTAACCCAACTAGATTTTGGATCAATTAGGACCGAGGTCTGCATTCTACCCAGTTATTGAACAATTGCTATGTAACTGTTTTTTACTAGACTTTGCATGTACACATACATTAGAACATGCAAATGTACACGTTCAACGAATGACAGAAGACACATCATATTCAAACTATAAGGGTATAATCATGCGAGCAGAATTCTTAGGTGATAATAGGGTTAAAAATAATTTTAATGTATATTTATGTGTTACTTGGGGCCCTGGCGGGAAGCAGATGACACACTCAAAGGGGAACTGAAGAAGGTATAATGAAGAGACTATTTACAAAGGTCTGGGCAGGTTTCAAGGAAAGGAATGATAAAGCATCCAACCGTTATCATCCATAGACCTGAAGGCACAAAGGGAATGAGAAGTTTCTGGAACCCTGCAAGGTCTTCACGCATGGGACAGAGGTTTCTGACAAAGGACAAGGGTCTTAGTAGAATGAAGCTATAATCACAATCAGGCAGGGAAAAAAGTGGAATAAATATCCCCGCATAGCACCAGCCCCAGCGGCACTGCCCTCCAGCCCCACTCCTCCAGGCCCTGGCTAGGCCAAGGTATCGTCCAGTCAAGGCACTGGTTAGGGCCCAACCACCCACATGGAGTGAGGGACGTGGACATCTGATGGTGGTGGATAGTCCCATGCAGCTAGGTGGTGTTAGGATAAGTTGGAGTTGGCAAACGTCACACAAACTCTGGTGGGGTGCTCCTCTATTCCTAGAAAGCCACTATGGGGGACATCTGAACCCTGTCAAGTATGAACACTAAGGGGAGCTGGGTGGCGACTGTGCTACCTGTGAGGGTGGGAGGCAGTGTCAGTGAGAATGTGTGTGGGAGGCAAGGAGCCAGCAAGCCAGCCATCATCCAGGCACCTGCACACACTGCACCTGCCAGGCCATCTGCATCTGCCACTGCCCCACACCAGGGAGCCTTCCCTATTGCTGCTCCTTGGGTGGATTTCCAGGAATGACAGTCACCATGGTTGCATGTGGCTATGGTGGAGAGGGCCCGCGTCCCTAAGGCGGCCCTCGAGGGTGTTCATCGCTTGCAGGACTGCTCTGCCAGTCAGGGCTGTCAGTAGCGATGCAGGGCAGACGCCAAGCTGTCCCCCCTCCTGCGCTGGGAACCTGGGACCTGGGCTGTGCCCTTTTGCAAGGAGCTTGAATCTCTCCCTTCCAGCTGGTTCAGTGCTGTCACAGACTGGGCTGTGGGTTAGAGACCTAGAGCTCCAGGAATGGCGAGGGAGGGGCAGGAGAGGGGCGTGGCCGCCTAGGGCCACCCGCGATTTTGGCGGGACTGGAAGCCTAGGCCTCGCCCAGACAGCACCTGCAGGAAGGAATTCAGGCAAGATCACACAGCGACTTTTACAAAGGGAACTGAAGCAGCCTCCATGCACATCCTCATACCAGCTCCCTGCCTGCAAGACTCCCTGGGTGACACCTACTGGCCAGAATCACCATAACTTCACAAAGTGCGGGCAGTCATTTCCAGGGCATGTTGTAACACCCACAGCCCTAGCATGGCCCCCAAGGCTGAGAGGATGGGCCCTGTTCCTCTGGCTGATCGATCTCCAGCTGCCTTCCTCCCCACTGCCCTGCTCCCTCACTAGCAGCCTTGCTCAACCTCTGCACACAAGGGTGTGCACATCACAGACTTTGGACCCACAGAGGCCTTCCACTTGTGTTTTCAGGACTTCCAGCTCAGATTTTCTACTTAAACTGCCAAAAACATAACACTGCAGAAAGATCGAGAAACTGTGAAATTTCTATTTCAGTGTTCATTAAAAATCATTGTTGGAGCATACCTGCACCTGGTCATTGAGGGCTTGTTAAGGCCTTCTCTGCTATGAATGTAACAAAGTGGAGCAGTCGCAGCAAGGGCCTGTGGCCCTCAATAGCTGCATACTAACTCTCTTGGTTTGAACAAGAAAGGGTTGACACCCTGTTGAATGGGAAGGGCATGTTTGCTCCCACTTCAGGAGCCCCCCAATAGCTGCCCTCTGCTGGTTCGCCCTCCCTCTGATGACATGTGACCTGTCCCTTATTACCAATTATGACATTTTCATAGGGTCTGTCTCTGCTCACCTCCCTGCAACTCTATGAACCTTCTCAGATCCATTTAATGCATTTCACATTTTTCCTGGGTGCTGCCCACCTGCCTTTGTCTTCCCAATTTTTCAGGATTCTCCCTAGAGTCTTAGTTCCTGCCCTCCTGGGGGAATGTTCCTGCATCACACCTGGTGATACCTGGATGCAGGATCAATCCAGGGCCTGCCACATAGCAGGTGTTCACTGAATGTCTGTTGACTGAATACTGACTGAAGTATAACACAAGGAGCAGGCCCAGAAGCCAGGAGCAAACCCCAAGTTCACACTCACACAGGAAGCCTTACTATATTTTTTAGGGAAATGGACATGGAAGGAAAAGAGCTTCTGTCAGGAATCCCTCTTTGAACAGAGGACAGTGGAGTTTAGAAGGATGGTGTGAAAGAGCACAGCCCAGGAAACACGAACACAGGTTGCAGTATCTCCACCCTGAAGGCTGCTCCCCTGCCTGGCAGGATCCCCACCTGGAAACAGGGTCACCTGCTTCCAAGGCTTCTCGTATATATGAGCACATGACTGCAATGTGTCCTATTTGCAGATGCAGTTCTCCCAGGCCACTTTGCTTGTCTGTGACATATCAGAGTACATAGGTGAGGTCTCAGAGCTGGATTCATGGGGGAGGTTTGCAGAGAAATTTGGTGCCCATTCTGTCACCCTGAAGGCAGAGCCCTCCAGAGAATCATAACCACTCAGAAACAGTATTTGGTTCAGGAGAGGTTATTCCTGCCAACATCCCCCAAAACCAGACGAGGCCTTTCTTGAAGGTCATTCTCCCCTGCTTTCTTTACTTGCACTTCCATAAAAATTTACAAGTTTTTTCCGTCATTGTCCGTCCAATCAATTCTTGCAGTTCCAAAAGCTGACTGGATGGAGAAACCTGGAAGTGCAAGAGAATTGATTATATGCAAGCTTCCAGGATGATCTTCCTGGTAACACTCTGTGACCCCTAGATGGCTATTCACAAGACATGAAAAGGAAGATTCGATAAATACAAGCAATACTGCCATGGCATGGCTAAATGATGACCCACCCATGTTGTCCTTGTACACCTTCAGGGGGTGCACCCTGTTAAGATGCCAACCAACATCACCACTTTAAGGAACAAAACTGAGGTTCAAAGAAGGAGGAAATGAGGCCAGAGCCGGCAAGTATGTAGCAGGACTATAAACTCAGCTAGTATTCTGCAGTCCCAAGGACTGTGGGACTGTGTGTGTTTAATGGGGACTCAGGCATCTGGTCCACTCCCCACACTGTGTTTATCTAAGCCTTGCGCCACCACTGAACTTGGTTGAGATGCCCAATGCACCCATACTGTAAGAAGGCAGGAAGAGATGGATGTGATGCCCTCCATGCCATTTCTTTCCTGTCCTGCCTTCTCAGCCACCCACACCCAGCACCCCTTTATCTTACTTTTCTGGACTATGATAGAGTGATGCTCATGTAACCACAGGGCACCAGAGGCTTCATTCCCTAGGAGATATGGGGACACCCTCTCCTTCTGGGCCTTATGGACACAGTGCCCCATGGTAATGGCTTAGCCCTGTTGCCGACTGTGCAGAGAACCACTGGGGAAGGGCATGAGCTCTCCCTTCGCTTCCACATCTGTCTTGACATTCAGCTCAGGTGCACCCTTCCCTGCATGGCAGCTGCTGCAGTTGCCTCAAGAGACCCTGAGCTGATGGGAAATCAGTCCCATAGGGATGAAGGGGGCAAGAACTGCCAGCCAGGAGGTTCCAGGGAGGCACATTTCATGCTGACTCATCTGCAGAAACTCTGGAGTCAAGATCCAGTCATTGGGCCTCAGGGGACCCAGAGGCCGTGGAGGGTGGAGGCTTCTGTTGATGGGGGAGTGCAACAAGTCTCTGAGGAGAATGTATAAATATGTGTGTGTATATGTAAATGCAGTGTGTTAGCTTTTGAAAGGAAAATTCAAGATTTTTGGTTTTGGTGGGGGTGGAGTTGAGGGTGTGGGTGTTAATTATTGTTTAAGTAACCATTTTATTTGTATAATTTAGGTTTACAGCAAAGTTGCTGCAGAGGAATTCCTGTATATCCTGTACCCACTTCAGTTTCCATTTCAGTTTCCTCTAGTGATATTTTATATCGCTGTGGTATTTCTTTGCAAACCACAGAATCAACTTTGGCACATCACTGTTATCCTAACTCCAGGCTTTCTTTTGCCTTTACTGTCCTTTTTCTGATCCAGGGACTAATCTAGGCTCCCACAGTGTGCTCGGTCATTATGGTTCCTTAGTTTCCTCTTGTCTGCTTCTGGTTTTCCATCTTCTGTTTCTCATGACCTTGACAGTGTTAAAGAATATCTATCAGAGTTTTGTGTAAAGTCCCTTCAGTTTGGCTGGAAGGAAAGTGAGGGAGCTCTCTGGATCCATTTTATAGGAGCACTAATTCCATCTGAGGGCTCCACGCTCTGATGTGATCCCCTCCAATACCCTGCATCAGGGGACAGGATTCCAAGGTAAGAATTATAGGAGAACACCAACACCAAGGCGTAGTATTCTTAGAACCCAGAACTGTACCTGGCCTAGGACAGGCTCCCAGTATGCATGTCCTGAACAAAGGAATGAATGAAGAAACTGAGGCAAGAGACAGACACAACGAGCAAGTGCTGAGCTGCATCTTGATCCAGGCCAGTGGTGATACTGGAGCCAAAGTTCTCAATGACTACTACGGTCCTAACTGCTACACCTGTACCAGCCAGTCTCGTGGATCTGAAGGTAAATCTTATTCTGTACAATAAGACCAAGATATATTTGCCTGGTTCCTTCTCATTCTCACATGAGTACATGGTGGGACCTTCCAGAGGCTCCATGATCTGTGATATCTCAGTTGATCACAGGCAGAAGCAAATATGATCGTTCACCTTTTTTCTTTTCAGTCATACATTTGAGAGCTTTTGTGAATATGTCAAATTATATTCTTCTCATGGAATCGTTTTCAATTTAAAAAGCATATAGTTGCTAGTGTAAAGTAAGGTGACATGCTCACCTGTCTGCTAAGCCATGCAGCTGGCCTCTTGGTCCCTGTCAAAAAGTGGCAGCCAACAATGGAGTGGCAGAGTGTCAGCCCAGATTGTGGCCTGGTGGTTCAGATGGCAAGTGGCAAGCACAGCCTGCAGCCTGGTGGAGCCTGCCGATACAGGTGCAGCACAGTGCCCAAGGAGAGTCACGGTGCACCAACCTGTCTCCTTTGGAGGCCTGGGTCCAGACACGATATGGACATCTGCCTACAGATGCACAGTCCACTCATTGCTGCAGCCCCAATCCCACCACCTCGAACCTCCCACTTCTGACCTTCCATGGGAAAATAAAAAGTGGGGGACAACTTGATGAAAATTGGGGCTTCAAGAACTGACCAATATGCACTTATACATCGCTGGCACGAATGCAAGAGTTGGTACAAACACTCTGGAAAGCAGTATGGAGAATCCTCAGAAAACTTGGAAAGGAAACCACTTTTTCACACAGTTGTTCTCACACCTCGGTATATGTTGATGCTTATAAAATCAGCATCCCTCAGTAACACACCACACCCATGTGGAGAGCAACTCAATTGACAATAGCTGAGATATGCAACCAACCTAGGTGCCCTTCAATAGAAGAGTGGATAAAGAAAATGTGTATATATATAGACAATGGAGTATTACTCAGCCATAAAGAAGAATGACTTTATGACCTTTGTCAGCATGTGGATGGACATGCTAAGTGAAGTAAGCCATTCCAAAGACCCCATAGGTCGAATGTTTTCTCTGAAAGGTGGATGCTAACCCACAATAAGAGGAGTGGGGAGAGGAGAATAGAAATGTGTAGATTAGACAATGGGAATGAAGAGAAAGGATTGGGGGGTAAGCAAAGGAAAGAGCATGGAATGAATCTGATATAGTTTTCCCATATACATACATGAAAACAACACAGTGAATCCCACCACTAGCTACATGTAAGACTGGCACTCTAACTAGAATAAGATGTATTCCATGCTTCTGTAATTATATCAAAATCAATTCTGCTGTCATATATAACTAAAAACAACCAATAAAAATTTACAAAGAAAGCTCAGCATACAACATGCGTTATTTATGCAGTGTTCATGGATACAAAGAAAAGTTCACTCAAAAAATGAATTGCTGCCAAATTAATGCATAGAATATAAGATGCTTTTAAAATCAAAATCCCAACAAGGGTTTTCAAGACACATGGAAAACATACTAGAATTGGAGACAAGACCATTATGGATAGAGTAGCACTGGCATTTACCAACATTTTTTAGAATCTAAATATTTTAAAGAAAATGTTCAGTTATATTGAAATTTAACGAGCATAATATATTGTTTACTATTTTTAGTTGTATCGTTCTCCAGATTTTTACAAACCATGCATGTTGTAAGACTATGAAAAATAAGATATAAAAGCATTTGATTACCCTAACATATTTCCACATGCACGTGTTCAGTTTCCTCCAACCATTCTAAATCCCTTACAAGCCTTACTTTTTTTTTTTTTTTTTTTTTTTTTAGGTATTGACTTATGAAATATCTTGCAAATGGAAGCATGCTGGTGGACTAGGGCTCGACCACTGTGTCTGACAGTTGGGAGAGGGCACCACACTGAACGAGTTCGCGATCCTGTTGGGTACTCCTCCTGTATCTTGCTGATGAGGAGGCTCCCAGTCCCAGACCCTGTCCCTCCACCAAGGCAGAGGGCCATTTGGAAATCCGGCAGGCAGTCAGAGCTCTCTGCCTCCTTCTCACAACAAGCAGCGCAAAGTCCACCTGCTCCACGCTTCCTGTGTAGTGCGTTCCCAGAACCACTCAGACCAAAGACGAAGTTGTCTGGCCTGAAGATCTGCCCAAAGGGCCCAAGCGCATCAAGTCCATGGAGCTGGTCTCCAGGTCCATGAGCACAGCAAGGTGTACTTGCCATTGGTGTCCCTGCTGTAGTACATGTCGATGTGCTCCAAGTGCAGATGACTGTCCCCGTGGTATAGGCTGGTAGGATCAATGCCAACCTCCTGGTTGATCACCTCCTAGAAGTTGACACCGATCTGGTTGCCACACTGCCCACCCTGCAGATGCAAGATCTCCCTCCTGGTGGTGGTGGGACAAGAAGTAAGATGAACTAAGGTGGGGGGGGGGGGGGGGGCTAGTAGACCCGCAGAGTGTCTTGAGTAAGGTTTTATGTATTGATAAATATTGCTTTTTCACGCATTCTCCTTTACTTATTGTTTCTTGATGATGTTATCTTTTCTGTCTTTTCTCTTTTGGAACTGGGAATGGAACCCAAGGCTTGATGAGTTCGAGGCTAGTGCTTTGAGGCTGAGCACATCCAGCCCATTCATGCTTGTGTTGATGAACTGTTATGAATGAATCTACGATAAATATTCACAAAAACTGACCAATAGCGTTAGTACGTCTCCACGCACTAATTAGCATAAATTTGGACCAATAGCATTAGTACGTTTCCACGCACTAATTAGCATAAATTTGGACCAATAGCGTTAGTACGTTTCCACGCACCAGTTAACATAAATTTGGACCAATATCATTGGTCCTTCTTCTAAACCCTAATTAGCATAAGGTTGGACCAATAGCAGGGAGTCAAGGGCTATATAAACCCCTAAGCACGGTGGGGTGTGTGGTGCTGTTCCTTCTGTTCTTTCGTGTCGGAGTTACTGTTTTCGAATGGAAGCGGTGGCTGGTGAGCTGCTGGGGTGTCCTTCTCCGCTTGAAGGCGTGGACCGTCGTTAGGACCTGCGACATTTCTGGGCAACAGAGACATGCAGCTTGCGCAGATCCCCCCACTCGCCTGCAGAAGCAGTGAACGGTGTTTCATCGCGGAATTCCGTAACACAGGTATTGTTACGTTAGATAACTTGAAACTTTCTAAATTTCTCAGTTTTAACTCCTGGTAGCTAGCACCCTACCTCTTAATACGTTTTTCCTAACGCATGGGCGTTTCACACATTCTGCTCTTGACTCTCGCCTGATCTTCTGTGGGTGTTCGGAGTTTGCACTCTAATTCCCTTACTGTCCAGGTTTCTCTGTAGTTTCCACTTGGGGACTGTGATTCTGGACGTTGACGTGACGTCATGTCACAGCTCACGCTTAGGGCCAAGAGAACAACGACCACGCATCCCTTGTGTCCTTGAGCTTGTTTCCTGCCTGGCTCTGCATTCCCGACTTGTCCCTGGTGCCAGTAGGTCTCCTCAGTGGGTGAAGGTGACTGCACGTGAGGACAGGCTAAGAGTAGAGAGGGTGGGGACGAAATTGAGAAAGATGTTTTCCTGTAAAAATTAGTGGACTTTTATTTTTAGTATCTCTGGCAGATTAGGTAGTAAGTTTTTTTCATGATGTAGTACCTATTTAAAAGATTACGTTATTTGTTCTATATTTAATAGATGTTATAGAAAAGGTTACAAGAGGGTACTGCGATGTGAAAGTAGGATAATTTAAATAGTTTACAGTCCACCGTTCAGATACACTGTGTGTGTGTGCGTGTGCACTGGAACTGACAGCATATTTGTATTTTGTTAATGCCAAGTAGGGTCAACTACTACTGTGTTGGGTGTAATTTTCATTTAATAAAGTCTGATGTACTACTACATTTTCTTCATAGAATTTTGACCATAGATTTAATATTCCGTTACAAGGATTACTGATAATCAGTTGAGCCACTTAATGTTGGAGTATTTAGCTTATTTTTTTCTGGTTAAAACATTTTTGTGTCTAAATATTTCTGTGCATTGCTGACTGAAACCTTTTGTGGCCCCGAGGAATGCGTTCAAGAGAACAAGCTGGGGGACTGGACGAGGAGCTCAGTGGCAGAGCATGTGCCCAGCACGTGTGGCTCTGGTGGTTTTCAGCACTGCTTTGTGGGCCTTCGCACTCTTCACTTTGACTTCCCTCACTTTTGGAGCCACATTCGTGAAACTCCAAAGCCAGTGTGTTAATCCAGAGATAGAGTGGACCCAGAGTCACGGACCTTCACTGTCCATCTCTTGGCTGGCTGCCAGTCGCCATAGCGAGATGGCTGCAGGGCTCTAGTTACTCTGTCCAGACAGGACAGTGTCCAGAGAAAGAAGGGAGACCACTAGAAGAATATGTTTCCAGAACCTCTCTCCACACCAGAGTATTTGCCTCATTAACCAGAGTTTGGTCAAATGCCCACTCCTAATATAATGATTGAGAGAGTAAAAGTAATCACTGCAGCTTGGAGTGGGATGGCTCCCCCTGGGGCACCTGGCTGTGTGGCAAAGACCTGCACAACCGTGAGGTCCTACTGCAAAGGAGAAAGGGGGGGAAGGCATGTGCAGCCCTTCTCTCAGATGGCCTGGGAATGTTGGGGGAATACAGCCTGCAGCTCACAGGCTGTCTACTGAGACAGGCACTCAAGACCAGCACCATCATTATGAATTTGGCAGAGTATGAGACTGGCCTCTGTGGTGCACTTTTTGATTTGCATAGGTTAAACCAGCCTTTCATCTCGGATAGAAACAAGTTGGTCATGATGTACAGTCTTCTTAACATGCTGTTGTTAAATACAATTTGCTAATATTAGGAGTATTTTCTTCTGAGTTCATTAGGGATGTTGGTTGGTAGTTTCTACTTCATGTGCTTTATCTGGTTTTGATATGAGTGAGATACTGGGTTTATAGAATGAATTTAAAGTGTTCAGTTCTTTTTTCATGGAGTAACTTGAGGAGCTTTGGAATTAGTTCTTGAAATTTCTGGGAGATTCAGGTGAGAATCTCTCTGGTCCTGTCTTTTCCTCATTGGAAGAGTTTTTACTACTGCTTCTATTTCATTTCTAGTTACTGGGGTGCTTAAGTTTTCTGTGTCCTCCTTACTCAATTTAGTCAAGCCACATGTGTCCAGAAACATTTCCATTTCTTTTAGATTTTCCAATTTGTTGGAGTGTAAGTTTCTGAAATAGTTCCCAATGGTCCTCTGGATTTCTGTGATGTCTGTGGTGATTTTTCTTCTCTAATTTTATTAATTTGCCTCCTTTCCTTTGGTTAGTTTGGTTTAGGGCTTCTCAATCTTGATTAACCTTTTGAAAACCAACACTTGTTTCATTGATTCTTTTTTATTGATTGTTTTTATTCTTGAATACATTGATTTCAAATCTAATCAATTATATCTTTCTTTTACTGGTTTTGGAGTATTTTTTAATTGTCTCTGTTTTCAAGGGTCTTGAGATGCATTGTTATGTTGATTTTCAGTTTTTTATTTTTTTGACATTTCTGGTTTTCTTATGTATGTGCTTATAGCTGTAAACTTTCCTTTTACAGTTGGCTTTATAGTGTCCTAGAGATCCTGATATGTTGTATCATTATTCTCATTTGATTCCAGAAATTTTTTAATTTGTCCTCTGATTTCTTCTATTACCCATTGATTATTCAAAATTGTATTGTTCAATCTCTATGTTTATATTGTTTCTGTAGGTCTTTTGGTATTTAATTTTATTCCATTGTGATCAGAATTTATGTAATGAATTACATCTTGTGTGCGTGTGTATGTGTGTGCACATGCACATGTTTGGTAAATGTTCCTTTGTCACCTAAAGTATGGTCTGTTTTGGAGAAGCTTTCATGAGCAGCTGAGAAGAAATTATATTCAAATATTGTTGAATGAAATATTCTATTAGATGCCTGTTAAATTCTTTTTTAAAACATTTTTTAGGTTTGAAGAGTCTTTACTGAGTTTCTGTGTGACTGGTGAGAGGGGTGTGTTGTAATCACCTTAATTGTACTGAGAGCTATCTGAGGTTCTAATCACAGTGTTACCAGTTTTATGCAGTTAGGCTAACCAATGTTTGGGGCATAAATATTGTTTTGTTTTATCATTTTGCTGGATTGTCCCCTTTGCCAGTGTGAAGTGACCTTTCTGATCTCTTTTGGTTAATTTAGGCTTGAATTTCTGCTTCTTTGGAAATGAAAATGGCTAGTTTGCTGGTATTCAGACTCTTTTGCATGGTATATCAATTTCCATCCTTTCATTGTCAGCCTGTGCCTGTGTTTGCCTGTAAAGGTGTGTCTGTTGCAAATAGCACAGTTAGTTCTTGTTTTTTAAACCATTCTATCAGCCTACATCTTTTAATTAGAGAGTTGAGACCATTTACATTCAATGTTATTACAAGGAGATGTTTATTAGTTTTTGCCATTTTGATTTATTTCTTATGTTAAATTTGGTCCTGTTTCTCATTTTCTTAACTACTCTTCAAATGAGATTTTTTTCATTTGCAAGTGCTAGAGTTTTCTAAAATTTTTACCGTGTGGAATATTTTTGTAATTTTTTTATAGTGATGGCTTAGTAGTATGAATTCTTTGACTTGCTGCTTATCTTAGAGGTTCTTATTTCTTTTCTGATTCTGAGAGATAGCTTTGCTGGAATATAGCAGTCTTGTTTGACAGTTATTTTGTTTCAGGGCTTGGGACACATCATTCTAAGCATTCCTGGATTTTAAATTTCATGCCGAGAAGTCAGAAGTAATGCTGATTGGCTTGCCTCTAAATGTGGCATGACTATCTTCCTCTTGAAGCTTTTAAAATTCTATTATTTTTTTGTTAGGTGTTTTAATTACAATGCATTATGGAGAATTTTTTTTTTTATACTTGCCTATTTGGGGTTCTGTATTTGGATGTCCATCTCAATGTCAAGGTTTGGAAGTTTTTCTGTTGTTATCTCCCTTAAGAAGTTATCCATGCCATTAGTTGTATCTCATAACCCATTTTAATTCCAATGATTCTTAAATTTTATCCCTTAATATCCCAGACTTCTTGTTATTCCTATCATGTTTATTTTCTTACCTTAAATAGTGTCTGAATGTTCAATGCTGCACTTTGTCTTCCAGCTCTGAAATTGTGTCTGCAGCATGGTCTACACTAACAGACATTCAGATGAATATTATAGGATTTATTGTGTCTTTCATTTCTAAGATTTATGATTGGTTGTTTTTCATTTTGTACAACTCCTTATTGAATTTCTCACCCATATCCTTTATTAACTTCCTAATTTGCTCAGATGATATTTGTGTTTTCTTGGAATTCATTGATCACTTTTCTAGTCATTCTTTTGAATTTTTTGTGATATTTTATTTCAGTATCTTTAGGGTCAGTTGCTGGTGAATCATGAACTTGAGGAGGTATTGTATTACCTTGTTTATTCATATTTCATGTTTTTCTGGGTTGGGTTTTATGTATCTTTTGGGATTGACTTACATGTGGGATTTTTTAGGGCGTGGCCTTCTCTTGCTACAGTGTCTTCTGTTTTTCTGTGGAAGTAAAGGTCCATGAGTGGAAACTAAGGGTCCTGTCAGTTGTTCCTATTGGGACCTAATCATTTGTTCTAGGGGTTTGACTTTTCTGTGATTTTTTAGGTACAGTGTTGCTGAAGTTTGTGGACCGTTAATTTGGGTGTAGATCAAGGTGAACTGTCTTTTGACTGGGTTTGATTTAGTTTAGTAGCAGAATTAATTCCCTGTGAACTTGTAGTTTCTCTGTAGATTACTAGCACTTCACAGAAGAGGCAGGAAAAAAATTTAAAAAACATCTGAAGCAAACTGATACAGCATTATAATAAATAACCCAGTACCTACTGTGACATCTACAACACTAATTACCCAAAAACTAGAAATGGCAAGGTCAGCAATTGCCAGCAGCAAAAACAATAAATAACTCTGGGAACAAGAAGTGACATTATAGTGAGTGGCAGGTGTCAACTATGCCATCCATATAATTAATAACCACAATAGCATGAATGGTAGGGGCAGCAGTGACATGGACCAAATAGTTCTAAAAGATAGTAGAAATACAGTTCATTAAGGAAAAAAAGAAAATGTGATAGGAAGGTTAAAAAAAAGTTGAGAATGCTTAAAACTTGATTTGAGAGAACATAGATATAGCAACTGAAGGTTATCAATAAGGAGAAAAAAGAAAAAGTGGAGGAAAGAACAAGAAACTTACTTGTTAATGGGAGAAGGAAGAAGAGAGCAAGAAATGAGAAACAAGCAAACAAAATAAAACAAAACAAAAATGTCATAACCCTCAACAAGGCACGGAAAAAAACTGCATTAAAAATGCTAAGGATGAGAAACAAGAAATATGTGTGTGTGTGATACACACACACACACACACACACACACACACACACTGTGAATCAATCAGCACAGCAGGAACACCAAGAAAAAAGAAGGGAAAAAAGATTTCATAATATAAAATGAAAGAATTGTATCTATTAAGTTAGTTAAAACTGTCCAGGAAAGATGGTTACTTAACAATAGACTGCCATTTATGATGGACTCATTTAGCCTAGCCTTAAATCATACAAACACAATTGTACAATGAGTATTTTTATGTAATTCTTCCCTTCCCATTTGAAAATGGCACTCAGGATTTAAGTCACTTGAATTATTGGAAGAACATTTTATTTCCTGTGCGATTATCTATCTTTCAGTCCTTCAAATAAGTCATCTCAATTTTCTTTATGATTAACAGACAACACTGTGAGCCAGACTTACTTCCTTAAGTCAGGTTAGCATATTCTGTATGACAGCTGGTGGTATCTGATGGGAATTCTTTACCTTCCAGGAAATAATAAGCCTCGTGCTGGAGTGCATCAACCAACTGCACGTCTGCAGCAGTGCCACATACTTGTGTGGTGTAACACCACTGGGCAAGAAGCCAATGAGTTTTGGAAAACCATCCCAAATTGTCTGTATGAGTTGCTGGGTAAGGACCTTGAAATGCCCAAAAAAATGGAATTAGTATGTTTAACAGGCTAAGAGCTGTTTTATAACATGTTCCCGGTCAGGACTAAATCTTTACTAATTTACTAAAACTAATGGTGTTAATCTAAATCTGTCTGAGTGAGGAAAGTAGCTAGAGTAACAGATGGGCTTGGGTAAAGGCAGAGGCTGTCCACGCTGTCGTTTGTGAGGTGAGAGGTCTCTTTGTGGATGTGGATTCAATATTTCCATTTTGTTCTAAAGTCAGTGTCACAAGACCCCCTCTTTTCACAGTCCCATCAAGGTGGGAATCTGCTCTAATCTCCTGTGGTCTTGATGGGATCAGCTTTTCTCAGTTTTTAAGTGTGCTCAACCTAAGTTGTGATGCTTGGGGTGGTTTCTGCCATGTTCCTGTTGGACCATTATAAAAATTATTATTATGGGCCTGAAGTATTGCAGTAGCTTCTACTTAGCTCTTACTCAGAACTGGAGGGGCCTCAGATTTTACCCTGTTTACAAGTGAGTAAGGAGCTGTCTGGGTAGTGGGCCTTCATCTGTACTGTAGCACTTACCACATTTCTTACTTCGTTGTATGGTCCTGGTTTTGAAGGCAAGAACAGCTCCTTTCTGGTTTTTGCAGCTCGGTCATCTAACTTAACATCTGGCATAGAGAGGATATCCCGTACGTGTGCATTGATGAAAGGACTGGATTCTGATGGAATAGGAAGGTGTACCAGAGCAGAGAAAAGAAATAATGCATTTTTACTATGAAGAATGTAGAGCACTCAGAATATTTGAAACTTCTTTGTAATGTCTTTGACCTTTGTTCAACTTTATAAAGTCACAATACTACTTAGCAAATAAAACTCATGTGCCTCTTAGACATAGGGGGTAACATATGGCTAGAATTTCTGTGAGCACAATCAAGGACACTGAAGCTTTATAGGAGTCTAGATTCATTATTTTACCCACAGCATCATTAGGATGAGAATGTTGTTGTGGTGCTAAAATACTAAATAGAATTTTTTTCTGAGTGCAGAAGTTATAGCACTGAATTTCTGAATGAGGGACAGACTGGATTGGGTATTTTCTTTTAAACAGCACAGTGTAACTTGACCTGGTGTGACACCAGATGAATTCCTCAAAGGAGGTGGTTTGTGCAGAGGTATGTCATCTGTGGGTCATGTTCAGAGAGAAGGTTGTTGTGGGTAAACTGAAGTAATATGCATCTTACCTTTTCCTGTCACCTAGTCCCACAGTCTCCGTTGGTCCCTTCAGCAGGTCCTATGCTCCTGTGTCCATGAGCAATGAACTTGAGCAGAATTTATGATGATTTTTCATGTGGTCATAGAAAAGTCCATTTTGCAAAGTCCACACTTCAGCCTTATCCTTCTAAGCTACTTACCCTACAGCCTGTGCCCCACAGAACTCAACAGAGTTACTTGGGTTTATTGTTATCATTTTAGAACCTACAGAAGTAGTGTTAATGTACTCTACCAAGTGCTGGGTTAGAGTGTGAGCTCAACTCCTCACTGTGACTAGTTTTGTGGTTTGCTTTTATGGAACATGGCTAGAGATGTGATTTTAAAATGGCTCAGTCAAATAGAAAGAGAGGGAACAGCTGCAATTGGAATGGTGTTTCTGTTAGGGTGTGTTCAGTCTGCAGCAACTGAGTACCCTGACCCTAATTGCCTTTAGCCACAGAGGGGGCTTATGGGCCCATGTGACTGGCATTCTGCCTTCTGCAGTGCCAGCTCCCTTTTATGGCCTCTGCTGTCTTTTGTTAGTTCCTGGGGCTGTGTGCTTCCCCTGATGTGGGAGGGGGAAGTGGAAGAAGGCTGCTTCAAGTAGCTGTCTTTTGAGAAAGAGCATGCAAGTTCCAAAGCCACCCGATAAACTACTATTCATATTTCATTAGCCAGAAAGTGCCTGACCTCAAAATCAGTCATTCTGGCAGGGGAGGGAATTTTCCCACTACTGGGTTGATCTGGCCAGGGACCCATTCCTGAAACTGCACTCAAACCCCCAGCTGTCCAGGTCCACTACTATTGGACATGGTAACAGGTTAGTGTCCCATTTCCTGATCTGCAAAGTGGAGGGAGTAGAAGTATATTCTTTTAGGGTAGTAGTGCTGATTCCTTGACTTAACGTAAGGCACTTGGAAACATACTAGGCCAGGTAGCCAGTGACACCTGTATTCATAACAAATTATATAAAGTGGCCATAGTGATTCCCCTTGTTATCAGGTGCTTTAAATTTGATAAAGTTGTCAAATGCTTCACATCACATTATTTTGCTCTTCTAACCATTATGCCCATTTCTTTGGATACTTATGTCATTATTTTTTCCCTGTTGATATTATTTCCTTCTCCAAATTCTACTTTTATTTTTCTCATTATTTTCTTTCAAAATAAAGTTTTAAATAACAAATTTCAAATAGAACTAGTGGATACAACAATGTAAGTTCTGGATTACCTCGTAGACATTGGATCATGAGTCTGCTTGGTCCATATGAGGAAGTACAGCTTTCTGTAGAGTTGTCTCCAGTCTGAAACTTTTACATTCTGTAATCGTACCCCTTCCCTGAAGACACCATCTCCATTTCACAATTATGTACCCGACATACTCTAAATACAGTCATCTCACCACAGTCATAGGATCTGCCTCTGTCGATTCAACTAGACATGGACTGAAACATTCAGAAGCTTAGCATCTGTGCCAAACCCTGAATGATACAGCAGGTCAACTATCTATATGATATTCTCCTTGTGTTGTGCATTGTAAGTAATCTGGCAAAGATTTAAAGTCTGAGGGAAGACATTTGTAGATAATATGCAAAAGTGATGCCATTTTACACAGGGGGCTCAGCATCTGAGGGTTTTTGTTCCTGTCATTTTGTCCACACTGGATATGGAGGGAGGGAGCTGTGTTTGAGACCTTGAGTGATGTGTACTTCTGTAAGGTCTCTAGATGTTCTCTCTGCCTTCTTCCTTCTCTCCTTCAATCTTAATTTCAGACTGCAGAGAGCCTCACACTCTTCCCCACTAAAGTCCATGGCCTCTGATGCCTGTCTGCTCACCTCTGAGTCTGGCATCTAGAGCACCCCAGCCCACATCTGGCCTTTTCCCAACCTTTCCTCCCTTGCTCACTATTGGGCTGCTCTGCCTGTGTCTTCTTGCAATCCAGAATTGCACCTTCAGAATATCTGGGTTTTATTCTGTATCAAAGAAACCTGAGCATTTATTAAAAAATGTTTATTCCCTTAACTGTTTACATCTCAATGATTTGATGTTATTATTATTTAATCTTGATATAGTTAGAATTCCCTGAAACTTAACTAAGAGATGATAATACTATAATAACCATGTATGTCTCTAAGAACACAATGATTTCAGGCACACAAATATTTTTACTTTTAAAGTAATTGTTTTATGGAACAAGAGATTAATTTGAAGCATACTTACCCCAAAGGTGAAAATGATGCAGTATGTAAATACATTTTGCCCTTTACATTTGCACATTGCTACTCTCTGCAGTTTTGGTAATTGCCCATCCCACTCCTGGTTCTTCCAGGTAATTCAGAATGTTCATAGTATTTAAATACCTCACCACAAGAAAGCTTCCTTTTCCCTTCTGTCCCACTCTCTTAAGCATCATAATTCCTGAGTGGTCTGGTGGGCACATCTTTATGTAATAGAGGCTGTCATGCTGGGGACACATGAACTTGGGAACTCACGAATCTTGGTATTGCTAGAAGACTCTTTTTCTATTTGGATTATCTATAACAGAAGGCCATAATATATGTGTCTTATAATCACAAGATGTTTGATTCTCTTAATTTGAAGCTTGGGAAGTCCAAGTTCAAAACTCCAGCATTACCTGTCTGGTTAGGTGGCACCTTTTCACTGTGTCCTCCCATGGCAAAAGGGGAGAGGATGACTATTAAAGGGCTTTAGCTGCATTGCTGAAGTCCCTGCTCTTAAGACCTAATCCCTCTCAAGGCCCACCACCTCCAAGGCTGGGGAATAGGATTTCAGCATATAAATCTTGCAGTGGGGAACCCAGACTTGAGACTATAATAGAATCTTAATCCATTTCATCTAAGATGAATTGAATGCCTCCATGGGAAGGCCTGACCCAGGTGTTGAAGGACAGTGGTGGCCAGGGTATGGTGCCTGTTCTTGTAGAGCTCATGGTGGCATAGAAGTACTGGTAGCAAGGATAACAGAGCCAGCACAGTGCTATTGGTTGTGTTGCAGTGCCTGTCATGGAGCTGTGGTGACCACACATTCCTTTTTCGCTGGTTGTTGCCATCACACCAGATGGACTTGTGAAGGTCATCAGAGTAGAGGGATGAGGTTGGAGGCCAGCAGTAGAATGCCCATTTTTCATCATTGGCCAGCTAGTATCCATCCTTCACTTCACTGTTATTTTCCTTATTCTATCTAGCGATGTCAGCTTACTCGAAAACAAAGCTTAAATGAAGAGCCCTAATAATGTAAATATTACCTTGATCTTGTAACCAAAAGAGAAGTCTTAACTACCTAACTTCTTAGAGAAAAATTCAGGGAAGAAACAAATTCTACCTTCAGCTCCCAAAGCTGATATTACTAACTTAAACTATTCCCTGCGCTAACACTCGACCAGTTCCTCCAATTTGACTTCTGTCACTATTAATTGCTTTACTGTTTAAAATTATCTGTGTATAGTGTGCATGAATGCTTGCTCCCATACAATAATGTATATCCATAAAAACTTTTAAGTACCTAGTACATTCTATGTTTAATCAACATTAAATCCCATCCCTGTGCATATAAGCAACACATCAATCTCACATAGTACACAAACATCATATTAATTATCCCACATAGCTAATTCTTTGAGGATATGGATATTCTTCACTGACACAAATTCTAGTATTGCACAGCACATCCAATTTACTGGTGGCACATATCCCATTTTGGTCATAGTTGTTTCACAGTCCAAATGGATAGTCCCTTCCAACAGAGGTCTCTTAGTCTACCATCCTCCATGAAACCATCAGCCAGCCCAGTATGTGTCCCTTCTTTGCTCTGATCCCATGAAACTCAGGGTTAGCTAATCTGAAATGTTATCTGGCATTTGGTTCCTACCTCAGGGGCATAACTTGTAACTCACTCTCAAGTTCCCCTTAAATAAGGCATCACAATGGATTAGTGTCATATTTGAAGGTGATCCAACAGAACTAACTCTCATGCCTTTAATGGTTTTTTTTTTAGGTATGCTTCCACTCACCACTGGCTGTCAGCCTTGACACAATCAATTCAATTGTAGCTGGACTTATGATAATGTCAGTATTCTCATTTAGCATATTAACCATAGGGTGTTAATACAGTTATGCTTGATGGACAGAAAAAAAATACAGAATTTCACGAGAATCCCCTCACATTCCCTACACAATGTTTGGCCCCTTATCCCTACCCCTGGATAATGTTGTTCTTATGTGATCTAAAATTTATTAAATTTTATCCAGTATGTCCATACTATTATATTAAAATTTAATCTTCTTTTATACTAAGTCCCACTAATGAACACAAGCAACTAGAAATCTTCCTATACCCTTACTAATTTACATAATACTTACCTAATACTTTATTTTACCCACCCTATATAAGATGTGTCTTATTTCAAGTCAATACACAGTTATATAAGTTTATAATCAGTTGATGTAGCTTAAACACTTGACAATGCTTAGATGAGTATTTATACTTAATAAACACAAAGGTTTGGTCCTGATCTCTTTATTAGCTTATAGTAAATTTATATGTGCAAGCATCTCCGCCCCAGTGAGAATGCCCTCTATATCAAGATATGATCAATAGGTGCAGGTATCAAGTTCACTAATAATAAGTAGCTCACAAGGCTTTGCTCAACCACACCCAGTGATTGCTCACACATGGAGCAATGACTAAAATTAACATATAAATGAAAGTTAGACTTACACTACAACAGGACTGGTAAATTTTGTGCCCACCACCATGGTCATATAATGAAACCTAGTTAATACAATGTGATGTAAAGTGTGATTAAGATAATCATTAAATAAGACTGAGCTCTAAGCTACAGAAAGCCTTAATCATAATAAAAATAACATAAGAAAGTAGTCTTAGAACACCTGAATTCACTATAGCTAAGTCCCAAACTGTGATGAGATACCTCACTATGCTCAGCCCTAACATAAATATTCAATTAACAAGACTGTCTGCTAGAGATATCTACTAACAACTGTTTAAACTCAAAGGACTTGGTGGTGCCTTACATTCCTCTAGAGGATCCTGTTCTATAATTGATAAACCTTACCACCTTTTGCAATATCTCTATATACCGCCATCTTCAGCAAATCCTAACAAGGCCTTTGAGCAAGCACAAGAATTATACTTAAAATGCTAGGCCAAGGTGTAGCCTATGAGGTGAAAAGAAATGGGCTACATTTTCTGTTTTCTAGAACATTATTCATGATAGCTTTTATGAAATCTCAAAGCCTAAGGCGAATGTAGTAGTAAGCTAAGAACAGAGAGCTTAGTTGAGTTGGGTGTCTCTCCTCCAATATGGGTTTATGTATTGATAAAATTTGCTTATTCACATTTTTTTCTTACAGTTTTTTGGTAGGGTTCTCTTTCTCTTTTCTTTCTGAGTTGGGGGTTGATGCCAGAGCTTGGCCACTGCAAGGCAAGTGCTTTGACCTTGACCTATATCCCAGCACGTTGCTAATGGGTTGATTAAGGTTGAGTTTTTTTAGCTTGGGGCTGCTATGCATAAATCTGTAAGTACTAAAAAAAAAAAAAGAAAAGAAAGAAGAAAACAAGTATTGGCTCTTGCCTTAAGAGTCAGCCTGAATCCACGGAACAAGAGAAGTTCTCTAAGGAACTTTGTATCCATGGGCCACACAACCTCCCAATCAGGGATATGGATGAGACTCTAGAGGATGAAAAGCCAATCAGTGCACCTGCTGCAGAGGAGGGTCATTAGATAAGAGAGCCATTCCTGATGC